>NC_141696.1:809086164-809288739 GCF_964263255.1 Lissotriton vulgaris | reverse complement strand
AACTATAACTTGCGCACTGATGATGATGTAACATATTACATAATTCATGGCATGGTCAGTGACATCACTGATGACATCTCAAATGACATCACTAATGACATCATCCATGTGACAATCTGATACACCACATCATACAGTAGCAAAACCTTTCAACACTCATTTTAAAATATGGAGTACCATGTTTGAAACCATTGACACACTAATACAAGTTTGTAAAAATCCGCTAAGTGATTCCTACATCTACATACACATCTAAACACTTACCAAAAGATTAATTCATACATGCTAACAAAGATCAATAGACCATTATCAAATATACTTATACACCTACATCAACATTACATACAAGCACACATCCTATTCACTTATGCAGTCATCCTACACACTTCTGCAAACAACTGATCATACTTACATTTACTAAGCTACACACATAAAAATAACTACTTTTGACTACCTGTATGAATAGACAGACTTGGTGGAGAGTCGCCTGGCCGATAAAATAACATCCATCACGTCAGGCGGGAGGAGGTTGCCCCATTCAATCTCCAGGCATGAAGGTGCAGGCTCTGGAGTTGGGGGTATAGAATCTGCCCCTCCCTCTGAGAGAGGAGGTATGCCCTGAGAGGGAGACGGAGGGTGTGATGAGAGGTGAAGTAGATCTGTGCACCACGCCCTTCTTCGCCAATCTGTGGCGATCAATATAACTTGGGACCGGTCTTGGCGAATCCTCCTCAGAACCGAGGAATCAAGGGTACGGGAGGAAACGCGTAAAGGAGTTGAGAGCTCCAACTCAACTGAAACGCATCCCCCAACGTTCCCTGTCTCAGAAACTGGAAACTGCAGAATGATGGGCAGCGTTCGTTCTTGTGAGTGGCAAACCGGTCCACCTGAGGATTTCCCCCTGTCTGGAAGATGTGACAAACTACCTCTGGATGAAGCTTCCACTCATGGTCGGCGGAGAACTGTTGACTGAGACTGTCCGCACGCACGTTCAGCACCCCGGCCAGATGATTTGCCATCAAGCAAATCCGATGATCCTGAGCCCAGGACCAGAGTCGCAATACCTCTCTGTAGAAACGATACGACCCTACACCTCCCTGCTTGTTGACATACCACATCGCGGCAGTGTTGTCCGTCAGGACTTGAACCGACTGACTGCGAAGAGAAGGGAGAAAGTCCTTGAGTGCCAAACGTATCGCCCGCAATTCCAGAAGATTGATGTGAAACAACCTTTCCTCTGGAGACCAAAGACCCTTGATCTCCAGATCCCCCAGATGTGCACCCCATCCTAGGGTAGAGGCATCCGTTATCACTGTGGCCACCGATGGAGGAAGGTGGAAGGGCTTTCCTTGAGACAGATTGCCCTCTATGCTCCACCAACACAGATCTGCTGCAGCTTCTCTGGAGATCCTCACAGACTCCCTGAGATCTCCATTGTGCTGATACCACTGCCTGTGGAGACACCACTGAAGTGCCCTCATGTGCCAGCATGCATGGTTGACCAACAGGAGGCAGGAAGCGAACAGACCGAGCTGGCGAAGGACCTTCAGAACTGGAACAACTGGAACAACCACTCCATTGTAAAACAAGGGAATCATTTCCTGAATGTCGAAAATCCTTTGTGGGGGGGGAATGCCCGACACACAGTGGTATTCAGTACTGCCCCTATAAACAGGTTGCGCTGAGAGGGCACCAGGTGAAACTTGGGTACATTTATAGAAAAACCCAATTTGTACAACTGCTGGGTTGTAACCTGCAAATGACTACTCACCATCTCTGGAGACTCTGCTTTCAACAACCAGTCATCCAGGTAGGGGACAACTGGAATCCCTGACCTCCTGAGATGGGCAGCAACCACTGTCATCACCTTGGTGAAGACTCAAGGTATGGTAGTAAGACCAAACGGAAGGACAGCAAACTGGTAGAGTTGCGACCCAACCGAAAAACGGAGATACTTCCTGTGCGACTTCAGGAATGGGATGTGGAAATACGCATCCTGCAAGTCGATGTACAACATCCAGTCCTCTTGTTGCAATGCCTGAAGAACCTGCACTAGGGTGAGCATCTTGAATCTCTCCTGCTTGAGAAACATTCAAAATTCTGAGGTCCAGGATAGGACGTAACCTGCCATCCTTCTTGGGGATCAGGAAATACCAGGAGTAACACCCTTGACCTCTTTCCTGCTCTGGAACCACCTCTATCGCACCTTTCTGTAACAGGGTAAGAACCTCCTTCTGAAGGAAAAGCAAATGATCCTCTGTGCAAAACCCCTGACAAGGAGGGTAAGGAGGGGGAAATTCCCTGAAGGGAAGAGCGTACCCATTTTCTACAAGATCTAGAACCCAAAGGTCCGAAGTTAGTAATTTCCAGTCTTGTAGAAAATGGGTAAGCCGGCCTCCCACAGGTCACACATGATCCGGGATTGCGATCTAGGGCTGCTTTCCTGCATTACCGGGAGGGGTTGGAGAGGTAGAGGAGGAAGAGGAAGAGGGATGACGTCCGGCTCCTCGAAGGCGTCCTCTGACTTCACCCCTGTAGCTCCTATACAAGGGGTTCTGCGGCTGTTGTTGAATCTGTCTGGACCCACGAAAGGAAGACCTCCCAAAGCCACGGTATCTTTTAAATCCAAAGCCTCTTGATTAAATCTGCAGACCCAAAGATCTTGCGGTAGCCTTACTGTCTTTGAATCTCTGCAAAGCAGAGTTCACCTTTTCTCCATAAAGCTTGGCACCATCAAATGGCGAGTCAACAAGAGCAGTTTGCACATCTGGAGAAAACCCCCGACGATTTCAACCAAGCATGCCTCCTTGTAGCAATACTCAAGCTCATGACTCTGGCAACAGTATCCGCTGTATCCAGACCAGATTGGATAACCTGGCGAGCAGCAACTTGAGCATCCACCAGCACCTCATTCAGATTGAAATGAAATGAAATGAAATGAATGAAATGAAAAGGGGATTTGTATAGCGCGACTGTTGCTCGAGGGCGTCCAAGCGCTGAGTAGAGGGCATAGTACTCTGAGGGGTTGGGGGATGAGTTAGTTTCTGAATAGGAAGGTTTTTAATTCTTTGCGGAAGGACGAGAGGCTCTCGTTGGATCTTAGGGAGAGGGGAAGGGAGTTCCAAAGCTTGGCGGCCTTGAGCTCAAAGGACCTGCCTCCAGCCCTGGACCTTTTGATTCGAGGAATTGCGGCAAGACAGGCATTCGCTGATCGAAGTTGTTTACCGGGGCAGTAGGAGGTCAGAAGAGAAGGGTGATTGATATCGGGGCTGGCTCTATAAAAGGCCTGATGGGAAATACAAAGGGCCTTAAATTTTATTCTGTCCCTGACAGGGAGCCAGTGGAGAGATCGGATCCCTGCTTTGACTGATTCTATGCGGGGTATCTGGAGTAGGGTGCGGGCTGCGCAGTTCTGGGTCCACTGGAGCTTTTCCAGTATGTATTCTGGAACACCCAAGTAGAGGACGTTGTTAAAATCAAGCTGAGACTGAATGAGGCCTTGAATGACAACTTGTCTGGCTTCAAGGGGTAAGATTGAGAGAATTTTTCTTAGCAGCCGGATTAACCCAAAGCAGGTTGTTGATGTTTTTGTTGTCTGTGTGTTAAGAGTAAGGGTTTTATCTAGCCTGACTCCTAGGCTCTTGATGTCCTCCTTTGGGGATGGGGGTGTGCCCAAGCTGAGGGGCCATAGCTGATTGATGGTGGTGGGGGAAGGTCGGCCGAGAAACATGATCTCGGTTTTGTCACCGTTTAGTTTTAAGGAGGATGCTGTCATCCATTTTCCCACCTCTTCCATACAGGCGGCCAAGTTGACCTGTGGGTGCCCGCCGTTCTTTTGTGCCAAGGAGACCACGAGCTGGGTGTCGTCCGCATATGATATGATCTTGATACCATATTGACGGACGACCCCAGCCAGCGGTCTCATGTACACATTGAACAGCGTGGGGCTTAAGGAGGAGCCCTGAGGCACCCCACAGCTCAGAGGTTTACAGGTGGAACAGGAGTCGCCATCGAAGACCTGGAAGGTCCTTCCACTCAAAAAGGATCTCAGCAGGTAAGAGCATCTCCGGAGACTCCCAGATCGTACAGTCGTTGCACCAGAGTTTTGTGGCATACCGTGTCAAACGCGTCACTGAGATCGAGGAGGACCACTGCCACTGATCCCCCTCGATCTAAGATCCTCCTGGATTCTTCCACCACGGCTAGAAGGGCCGTTTCGGTGCCATGTTTTGGGCGGAATCCTGTTTGGGTGGCGTCCAGTAGAAGGTTTTCTTCAAGGTGTTTTGTTAGGTGGAGGTTTACATGTTTCTCTAGTATTTTACTTGCCCAGGGTAACAGGGAGATGGGTTGATAGTTATTGAGGTCGTTCAAATTGAGATTAGGCTTTTTCACTCACGCTTTCACCATCGCCTGTTTCCAGATGGGAGGCACAACTCCTTTTTGTAATGAGCTGTTCAATAGCTCTGTAAGGGTAGGGAAGATGGCTTGGCTGGCCAAGGTCATCGTAAGGGGGGGTGCTGGGTCGGAGGGGGAGCCTGATTTTATTTGTTGTGCGAGAGGTTGAAGTGATTCTAGATCTAATGGTGGGAAGTTACTCAAAGTTACTCGGCAGGGGGTATTGTATCTGTTGAGAGCTGGAGCTCACTGATGCTAGGCTGGGGAGCGGAGGTCGTGAAGGAGGAGTATATTTTGTTGATTTTTTGGAAGAAGAAGTTGGCTAGTTCGTTGCAGCGAGCTGTAGGGTTATCTGCTGGAACTGCAGGGGGGGAGATTTTGGAAAGGCTTTTGACGATTTGATAAATTTCTTTAGGTTTGGATCTAGCGGACATAATTTTTTCTCTGTAGTAAGTGGATTGGGCTGTGGTAATCCCACGTTTATAGGCCTTTATAGCTTCTCTATATCTGGTTTTGTCAGTGGTGGTGTACTGAAGGCACCATTTTCTTTCAGACCTTCTTCATTGACATTTTAGTTCCCTAAACTCTTCTGAGTACCAAGGGGCAGTTTCTCGTGCTCTTTTTAATATTGTTTTCCTGATGGGGAGAGTAGAATCGAGAGAGTCCTCGATCCACTTGTTGAATATCCCACTATCTAGTAAGGGGTCCTGGGAGAGCAAGGGTTTAGTTGTAGTTAGTAGGTTTTCCCACTGCTCTAGGGGGAGTTTTGACCAGTTTCTCCTTTTTCGTGAGATGGGGTACTTAAAGTGGTTTTGTGGGTGGACCAGGTGAGGGGAATGAGGAAGTGGTCAGTCCAGGGGAGGTGTGTGATGGAACCAACAGAAAGGTTGGGACAGTTGCTGAACACAGGGTCAAGCAGATGACCTTTATTGTGAGTGGGGGATTTAATTAGTTGCTCCAGTTGAACGGAGACTAGGCTGGAGACTAGCTCATTAGTGGTGTTGTCAGAGCAGTCATCAAAGTGCATGTTCAAATCGCCAAGTACAGTGAAGTTGGAAGAGGACATGGCAAGATCGGCTGTTTGCGAACGTAGTGAGGAATTAAAGTGGTTAAGAGGGCCTGGTGGGCGATACAGGAGTATCCCAGTTTGGCTGTCAGTTGGGGTGAATTTTAGGCAGAAAGACATGCTTTCGCAGTCTAGGATAGGATCCAGAGTACAGGGACACTGATATGCTGACTTGTAGATGACTGCAATACCTCCTCCTTTCCGCCGAGTGCAGTCCTTGCGAGTGATCTGGTAGCCAGGGGGGAGTGCTTGGATTACGTCTGGGTCGCAATCAGGTGTTAGCCAGGTCTCAGTAAGTAAAACGGCGTCAGGTTTTCGCTCGTCAGTTAGCAGGGAGATTTCTGCGCTATGTTTAGGCAGGGATCTGCAGTTTAGGAGGAGTAGGGTAAAGCTTTGGTGTTCCGGTCTGTGTTGATAAAAATTTAGGCTAGTGTTACAATGTTGGCATGAGCTGGGAAGGTTCAAGGGGTGATGGGAGTGATGGCAGCAGGCTTCCTTAGAGGGTTTCAGTTTACGGAGTGCATTTATACTATATTGAGTCCTGGGAGGGGAACCAAGGGGGGTGGCCCCTAGCCCCTGCAGGCCGCGGACGGGCGCAGACGGGCTTGCCTTTGGAGCGCTGACGTCGCGCCCACTGCGCGCGTCCGCTGCACGTCCAGGGGAAGCACATGATTTAAGTAAGGAGAGGGGCCTCGCGTCCGTGGGCGTGGCCTGTGGGCTTCTGCAAGATGTCGGCGAAGAGAATCTCTGGCCCGCGGCAGCATTCAAATCGGCTGCGCAGAAATTATGAGTGAGTAGGAGGGGGGGGCGAGTGCCCACGGGGGAAGTGCAGCAAGTTAAAACAACAGTTCTTTTAATCAACAGTTTTCGTTTTTAAAAATAGCGTGCTCCCGGCTTCCACCTCAGGAGTATGATGCCTCTGAATGTAGGCTCTGGCGTCGACTCGCCTTAAATAGCGTTTCAGGGGGGCGTGGCCTCACGTCCGTGGGCGTGGCCTGTGGGCTTCTGCAAGATGTCGGCGAAGAGAATCTCCGGCCCGCGGCAGCGCTCAAATCGGCTGCGCAGGAATTATGAGTGAGTAGGAGGGGGGGCGAGTGCTCAAGGGGGAAGTGCAGCAAGTTAAAACAACAATTCTTTTAATCAACAGTTTTCGTTTTAAAAAATAGCGTGCTCCCGGCTTCCGCCTCAGGAGTATGATGCCTCTGATTCCCCTTGTCCTCCTCAAATAACTTAGGGAGAAGCTGTTTCTCAGAGTCCATTAAAGCATGAATGTACCTACCCAAGAGACAAGTGGCTTTGGTAGACTTTAAAGCCATATTGGCTGATAAAAGACCTTTTTTGCAGACTGCTCCAACCTTTTAGAATCCCTGTCCGATGGAGCATGCGAAAACTCATTTGATGACTGCTTCGAGCAAGAAGCCTGCACCACCAGACTTTCAGAAGAGGGGTGAGAGGAAAGGAAAACCGGATCACCCGGAGCAGGTCTATACCTTCTTGAGACTGACCTCAAAGCTGCAGAAGCCGAAAGAGGATTGTGCCACACCTCAAGTATTGGCTCAGTTAGAGCATTATTAAATGGCAAGAGTGGTTCAACCACTGAAGACGGAGAATGAAGCACTTCAGTGAGGAGATTAGGCTTATACTGCGCCACAGGAAGCTGCAAGTCCAAATGTTCTGCAGCCTTCCTGATAACAGTATGATATGGAGCAACATCCTTCGAGGGAGAAGACTTTTGCTAAACAAAATCGTACTCAGGAGAAGTATCAAGCCTGCTTGCTTCACATCCTCTGTGTCATAAACCTCTCCTTCCTGCACTCTTAATCCCGATACCGCTCTTCTTCTCCCAATCTCTATGCCTCTCTCCTTGGGCACAACTTTGGTTGCGGCGTTGGCAGCGCCACACGCACTGTCACCGGAGCTACATGCGGCGTCGACAGCTCCAGAATCAGCGTTGAAGGCGGATCCATAAACTGAGCCGATCAAATTCGAGAAGCTTCACGGGATGGAGCCAGAGACTGTCCATTCGGCATCGGCATCCTCAGAGCCGAAAAAGACCAGGACGACATCGCTGGAATGAACGGCATAAAGGGGGCTTGAGGATACTGAAGAGGCACACCCAAATTATAAGCCAAGGTGCCCGAAGGTGCTCCAGAGGGGTATGAGGCCCTGGTGAAAACACCATACATGGCATTTACAAAATGTGAGGGATCAGAGCCCGGCGTCGGAAACTGAGGATAAGAGGCCGGTCCTTGATCCGATCGAGGTACCTCAGGAGTCGGAGCTGCAGGAGTAACAGGTGGAACAGCTGAAGCCGAAGGAACCTCATCATCATCAGCCGGATTCAAGGGTGAGAATCTTGGCGTCTAAGCCTGTTCTGGAGTCCCCTTATAGGAAGGAGAATGAGCCGGAGTCACCTGAGGAGATACTGTAGGTGAGTGAGAAACAAAGTCCTTTTCTCGACATCGAGTAGCAGGAGAAGGCGACCTCGACATCACGACTTCGAAGACTGACGTCGAGAAGCATGTCTCCTCTTCTTCTTGGAGTCGTTCGACGCCGAAGAACCAGATTTCAACCTTTTCTGACTCTTTTCTCTTTTCTAGCTTTGGCCATGTAGAGTTTGGCCTCTCGCTCCTTTAACGCCTTTGGATTCATCCTCCTGCATGAAGAGCAACCCTCGACATCATGATCCGAAGACAAACACCAAAGGCAACCCTCATGTGGGTCCGTAATCAACATATGTTTACTGCATTCTCTGCAAGGTTTAAACCCTGACTTCCTTGGAGCAGACATGGCTTCAAAGAAAGGAAGAGATACAATAAAAAACACAAAGTATCCAGCAAAGTATGGAGGGTCACAGAATAAAAACGTTAGCGTCGACAGTGCAGGAAAAAGGGAACTGACGTCATCACGCCAACAGGGTCTTCTTATGCCTCCGGTGACGTCATGCGGAGTCGCGGGCAGAGCCATGACGACCATGTTGGCGCGGAGAGCTAGTAAAAATTTCCGCAGAATGCTGGTGCAGGGGATATTCATAAGGTGAGGAATCCACAGGCAGATGTATAATCAGAATTTTCATGTACGAGTAGTCATGTTTTCCTATTGCATGAGTGTGCATTCATGGTTTTCTCACCTAATAGGTTTGTTTTGCAGTGCTCACCAAGAATCACCAGAGTGAACAAGAAGTACTGTTACTATGTTGGGAATATTATTGGGAAAAAAAATTCTTTTCATCCTCAGGTACCGAATAATAATACTGGGAAAGCACCTCAGAAAGACTGATAAAAATTTGAGTTGCATGTGATTGTGAATGATTTATTGTGAGTCATGTGGCACAAACTAAGGTGCAAAAATTGATACAGCAAAATCCAATACAAGATTACAACAGATCTGCCTCCTCCTTGGTCCTGAAGAAAGCCATTTGACCAGTTGTTGGCATCATTGGCTGAAACATGTAGACCTGATGTATGGTGGCAGAATGCATAATCAACTCCGTAACATCACCACTTGTTATTAATCTTGCCGGGGTTCTACTTTTCAAATGAACAATAAATTAGAATTATATCAGTCTTGGTACACCTTTTATGGCATAAATACCAAGATAAAAAAAATACCATCATGTGCACCCTTGAAATGTTTCAAGGTTGAGCCCACCCAGATAAAAATAAAAATGAATATTGTTGCGCGCGCTGCATTGCATTTGACGTTGCAGTGCGAGCATCAAATTTTTTTTTATTTTTTTTTACGTTACTTACCTATAATCGTCCGTTTCCCGTATTTTACACCCCCCACCCTTCCCCTCCCCCGCCCAATGTCACCGCCCATGGGAACGCCCTACACGAGCCGGCCCTGCTAGGTACATCTGGATGAGGAATCAATGATGAAGCATGTCACTAATAAAACCAACAGTGGGTGAGAGTCCTTTAAAAAAAAAATAAGAGTTTTCTTTTAGCAGATATAGGTTTATAGGCATGGTGTACTGCATTCACTCCTGTTGATTTCTTGGCATATCTTTTGGAAGCAGAATGTATGTACTTGCAATGTTTTTAGAGGTTGGATGAGATCAGTGTGATTGCAGATGCAAATGAAGTGTGGATGTGAAATCATTAATTTCTATTTTGTCAATTTGGATTTCAAGATTATACCTTTATAGATCTGTATATAAAGATCATTGTTTTTGGAGCTTTAATGCTTGTGTTGCCCTCCTCTTTGTTATAATTATAGTTTGGAATTCAGAACAATATAGATATATTAGAGTTTCCTTAGGTTTCTGTTCGCTTATTGCATATGTTGAATACATCACTGAAAGTTTTAAAGCATCTTATTTCACAAGTGTAGGAGAATACCAATGCAAATATTGGCGAACCACTGCTATATGTAGCAGTTAAAACAAAAAACAAAAACACATTTTTATCAAAGCTTTTTGAAATCTGATAAATACACAGTATGTTCCTTATGCATTAATTTTCAATCGAATCTTAAAGTTGCAGGAGTGAAAATACTAAAAAGTTCAGTATAAATGACCTTTTTATGTTAACAAAATATGTGTAACAGCAGAATAAAAAAGTAACACTTTGAAAATTAATTTAGATATTCTTTGTACAATCCTCACTCTCCAATGAAACAAAGAAACTAACTGAATATCAGCATCACATTTTTTTCCTTAGATTCTGCTGGTATGAAGCTTGACAGACTCAACTCTAACTTTCCACCCAAATTCAATTAAGGCAATGCAATTTTTATTTTCAAAAAATATTTTACAAAACTCCCACAATCTAAGACAGCAACAATTTTTTCTTATTCCATCTACTTTATTGTCATTTTTTTTGTTTCACAAAGGATCATAATAAACATGTTTATGTTAAATTCTCTGCTAAAAACTACCTTTTATAAGAGTGGAGCTCACATGAATTTACACATCGTGCTATAATAGAGGTATGGATTATATATGATGGAAAGTCGAAACTATATCTATTTTTTAAGTGGTGTTGGAAAGTTATATAAATTACAAAAATGGTGCATCTAGGAATTATCTGTGGCATTCTTCGCTTACATTTCTTGTATGATTTCTTTGCAATAAATATTCAAAAGAAGAAGTGCAAAACCAGTGACAAAAGACTGGAACAGGATAGCACATTAATCAGTGTATGTGTAAAGGTAGAAGATATTTAAAGATAGGTCAGCATTTTACATAGTTATAGTAAACTGGCAGCCTGTGGGTGGCATGTGAATATGTAGAATATACACATATAGGGCCCAATTCACAAAGCTTTTTCGATGAGTAGGTGTATTTTACCAAATGCTTTGGTGCAGGTTACATCTGAATATCAAGGCCTGGTTTACAAAGCATTTAGTGGACACATAACTAAAACTTGATGCTAATAGAAAACATGAATATACAAGTCTTACTTCTGAAAATGTATGAGTAAATCACATAAAAGTGTGGAGTACGGCAAACCTGTATTTAAAAAACGCTTTATGAGCAAGGTCTACAGATTACAAAAATAAAGACTCAATTTGAAAACGGACTGCAAAAATAAGGAAGATACAAAAATATGTTCTTCCAAAAATGTCATGCACCTAATTCCACCAATACACATTTTCTTTAAATTAGTTTATTTTTTGTTGATATCAACCTTATAAACATAGAAATAAACCACAATTTACAGCCAGGTAAAGCATGCCAAAATACATTTATAGCATTTAAAAATTCTACAATCAAGAAATTCATCTTGAGATATAGCTCTCCAATTCATGTTATAAAACTACCAACTGAGATTGGCATTCTTCACTGTGGTCAGATACCGAACAAAGTATTCTGCTTTATTCTACTCAAGTGATGGAGAGTGGAGAAATATATGATTTTATACCATTAGAAGCATTGGCTATTTGAAATACTGGTACACTTGTATTTATGTTGTATTTGCATAACACAGACTTAGCCAAAAGGCAGTGGAGTGCTGTACAGGGTCAAAGACAAAACTACAGGCAATCAGTGACCGGAGCAGTAAATGGTTTATGAGAGTGGAGGTGGACTGTTACTTCATCATAATTAGGGCTCCACGTTTTTATGGTATTTTTTTGGGTGACATTTCCGTCTGTATTTATCCATATTTATTTTTTATCAACTTTTTCTGTATTTATTCATATTTATTATGAGTTTTATGAAAAAATAAGGCGGGCATGGGTATATTTCCTGCATTTATTTAACCACAAAATATGCAGTCACACTTGAAAAGATGCCAGGTTTCAGTGATATGAATACCAGCAGAAGATAAATCAATGCACTTATATGAAAATATGCACATTTCAGTATCAGCCTTGTGCATATCTACTGCTGTTTAAGCCTCTTTACTAAAAGTCCTTTCTTTTTTAGCCCCCTTACCTATGAATCCACAGAGCTATTGGCCTGGCAGTCACGGCAGACAGTATTTAAAATTACTCAAAAAACAACCCAATTTTCATTTCTATCCACATTCAAAAATAAATCCAGACAAGAAAATAAATGGTTTTCTGTATGTATTTATCTGCAAAAGTCAGTAAAAACGGAAAAGAGGGAACCTTAATCATAATGCAGTGTCTTTAAAGGTGTTTGAAGTATTTTTATTTTGGGATATTAATTAAGGTAGGACATTTTAATATATTATACAGAGCTAGGTTTGACCCTCCAATGTAATAACTTAACTAAGAGTGAAAACCTTGATAACACAGAAAGTAGAATGTGGAGGAAGCTAATACCAGTCAGAAAGTAGAGTCCTGTGGAACTAATAAGCTAGAAGCTTTGTATAAAAACAAGCTGGACCACTTTCCTGGTATATAGTTAACAGAGGCTCTTTGTATTATCACATCAGAGTCATTGTTATATAGTATCTAGACAAAGTTAGTTATGACAGACTCTATAATATATATTAATTGCATGTTCAATCTCATTGATTGCTGTATAGTATCTGGATGCAGTTAGTAATGAAAACCACTGGAAAATGTAAGTTATTTCTAATACAGCGTGGTGGGAATCTAATGAATAGATTGGCTTTAGGGACCATTACAACAACCCCTAGATGGCATTACTAATGTCTATAATCTAAAACAAATAAAAAAGCCAGTATGCTAGACTTCATGAAAGAAAGATGCCCTACCTTACCATCACAGGTCCTTATAAAAAGCCAATTTAGTTACTGATGAATTTCCAGAGGGCGCTGTCCACACTTTGCACCTATGCCCTCTTTGCAGCTATGCAGTGTTCCCAGGATAGGTTACTTTTATCAAATTGTAATCCAAACAATCTATACTGATGAGCCACCACCTGGAATGCTTGTTTGCCAATAGCCAACGGTTTCCAAATGTGCATCTATCAAATATTATAACATTTTTTCGTTAGTTAATCCTGAGATATGTGGTAGTAGAATTCACAAAAATCTCGATAGAGTGTTGTACCCCACCTGGTGCTTCACATAAAATCAGCATATCAATCACACACCGGAGTGGACTTGCTGTAATATTCCTAAGTGTTGGAAGAAAGTATTTTTTGCTGGAGTCAGTAGAAAGTCAAATTTGCTCTGGAAGATGTAAAAAGACTTGGGGTGCGTACACATCCTCGGTATACCCCAGAACTTATGGGAATTCGCTACCCAACATCATATTATAATCATAAAATACATTAAGAGTTAAGTTAAAATATCCATTCAACCTTGCCCTACATATACTTAGGAAGCAAGTTTAGGCAGATATATAAAATATTTTTGCAGTCTTCGTTTCTGGGTCTTCAATTTTGCAGTCAAAATTTTCAAAAGTAACTTCCCTGTGCGGACTTAGTTGGCAGGGAATCAGTATTTCATAATGATTAAAACACCTCTTCTATAAACATGTCTGTACATGCACTGCGCTGCATTTGTGTGTATAAATATATTCATGTCATAATGCTGAGAAAAAAAATTAACCCCGTCTACCAAACCTGTATAATGCATTCAACCACAAATGTTTTTCATTTGTTTATGCAATTTACAAAATAAAAACATATGTACAGTTAGATAGTTAAAACCGTCATTTGCCCAGAATTTGCCGAGAATAAGTTATTTTTTGTTTTCTTTAAATTCAAAATACCATTTCCTTTTAGGGCACATACACATTTTATGATTAAAGACAGCAAACAATAATACTTAGCTAAAAAAAATTAAAGGTTCCCTTAAGACTGTCAGTGCTGTGAGCCCTGCATATTGCTGGTACCATATCAAATTGCAGTCACTGGCCAATGAGGGGAGGTACTTCCTTCCTTGCCTGTGGCTAGAAGCCATTCCCAGGTGTAAGAATACCTTTCCTCTGGCTTAGTGAAATAAATGTGATATTGCATAGTCTACGATCGGGAGTGGCATGTGCATTTTTAATGTATGCCTGTGCGCGCACACACAGACACAGGCATAGATAAAATACTGGGTAAATATTTAGAAAAACAACGGAACACAAAGAGTGAAAATAATATTCATAAAAAATCTCATTCATAATGTTTTTTTACATGGGTATAATATAAACCGTTTCACCTGTATTTTTCATAAATTAACTTGGAAAGTAAAAAGTGCACACATTTTAAAACAGGGCACATGGCAGTGGTACATAAAGAAATATGATAGCAACATAAATGCCTTTACTTTGCTGGGCTTCAGGAACTTGTGTGATGAAATTAATAAGCTGAAGACGACATACCTGATCATTAAACTGATCAATTAGAATTAAAGAAACAAAAGCAAGTTTTAAACAACAAACTAAAAAAGTTATCTTATCTGTTGATAACAGATGAGTAAAGTGCATAGCAACTACTGTAACCGTTCTCAGACAGAGAAATAAAATACATTAAAAACTTCAACTTTTGTAAGCGTGACATTTGTTATCTTAAAGTCTATGCTACATATAGATGCCCTTCAAGAGGATCCTATGATATATGTGCAATTTAAATGGAGTGCGCTGAAATCTCTGACTGCTGTCTGATGTAGCTCTGGAAAGACTTGTCTCCAATTGGGTGTTCTCTGGAAAGAAGAAAAAACAATGTTCAAATGTAAGTATAATACTTAAGCCTTACTCCATTATGATCACGTTGGAAATAACCAAGTATAAAAGCAAGATCATCTCACACCCTGGAAAGAAGCATCACTGTGCGGTCGTTATTTGGTGAGAAAAACAGAACATTAAAGAGAGCAACTACGTTTAAAGTTGAAGAGAGGTGTTACTTTTTAATTTTTTCAGTGGATCTTGTGGGCCCGCGGATAAAACGGGAAAAGCACAACTCTCAAATTTTGCAGGTCCCATGCAAGTATAGAACACCCTGGGTATATTTTCAAGGAAAATGGCAGAATGAAGCATTAGCCTTCCTGGCTTAACGCCTCACTCTGCCACTTCAGAAACGCAGGGCTGCACCATATTTACAAGCATATGGTGCAGCTCTGCGTTTCCCCCTGCGCTGGTGCTACACTTAGCAGCCTAGCACGGACGCAGGCACCAAGACACCATAGTACAAGGGTGTCTGCGTGCAGTGGAGGATTGCTCATGTGCAGGAAGGTCCCCCTTCCTGCACATAAACAATCTGTAAATGCCGTTTTGTAACTCAGCACACACAGAAGTTGCAAAACGGAATTTTAAACAAAATATTGCTTATGTGCAGGAAGGGGGAACCTTCCAGTACATAAACAATCATTGGGCTTTTGCTGTTTTCATGTGTGCTGCACAATACAGCACACACGAAAACTGCAAAAACAAGGAGAAATTAAACATTTCTCCTCTTTGCAACAGGTTAATTCTGGCACTGCCTCACATTTACACCACCCTTGCAAATAGGGGTAGTGTCAGAATTAATGGGTTTTGCGGTGGAACTCCTACAGCAACACCCATTGCCCTCCCCTTTCACACTACCATAGCCTGAAAGGGGGCCTTATTTGCAAGGCAATATTAAGCTCTGTTAAGTGGCTTAACGCTGCCTTGTGAATAAGGCAAAGCCCCCATCACCACAGGAACGTCGTAAAAAGTTGTGTTCATGTGGCGATAGGGGCTTGTAAATATACCCCACAGTGCAGTTTTTCTTCTTTGCATTGTGGTACTTGTACTCCAGCGTATTCCATTATAAATTTTGATCTCGAGGTAGAATGTAAAGAGATGCCTAGACCAATCAGGGAGCTACACCTGGAATAGAAAAAACGCAAAAACTCTGCTGACGCTATCATTTTATGTGCACAATTTCCCTGTAAAATGAAAAGGAGCAGTATTGCATCACTTAAAGAAAGAATTAACGACAAGGATATGCTGTTCCATTTAGGTCCAGTAGTGAAATCTGCACAATATGCTATTCTCGATTCAAATCCAACTTTCCAACACAACCAGTGGCGTCACTAGGGTTGGTGTCACCCGGTGCGGGTAACTCATGGTGTCACCCCCTCATGACTTAACGCATGGACCTCCTCCGCTACGAGTCCGCCTGTGGACACAGTTGGTAAATAACGGGACAACAGCACAACACAACACTAGACAACATGGCAGCATACCACCAAGGTCAACACCAGAGATCCACATTATAGCATTGCTTTGGACAAATTAAAACATGGAGGCACAACGCACACCACAACATGGACATTACACTAGAAAGTATGACGCCACAGTGGAAAACGTGATGGCACCATATTAAACAACATGGCACAACTTTGGTTAACATGGCATCACAATGAACAGCACAGCATCACACTAGGGAGAAGGACACCACAATAGACAAAACGTCCCCACAAAAAACGCAATGGCCCAGCAATGGATGATATGACACCAGCTTAGCAACATGATGCCACACTAGACAAAATGGCACCACTCTGGATACCCCGATGGCGCAACACTGGTAAATATGGCACCAGACTAAACAGTGCGGTACAAAACTAAGTAATACGGACCCACAGTAGGCCTCAAGAACCCTCACTAAACCATAACACTAGACTGCACCCAATGTTATGTGGCACTACTCAAGAAAAACAGCACCACACTACACATGCAGGGGCGAGACTAGACTGAAAGACACTGCACTGAACAACACGGCAGAAACACACTAGACAATATGATGACACAGTCTGGTTTGACAACATGGCACACTCTGGGCGAAACTAACTGCCACGTTAAACTCGAGACTGAGAAAGCAAATGGGTACATAGCCTTTGTACACCAGTTTTCCTGTTGCACCTTTATTATTATCTCATTTTCGACACTGGCCTGTAGGAAACCCTTTGATACAGACTTCAAGGTCTTCCCTAGAATTGGAAATAAAGTCATGTTGACTCTCCATTGCATTGTTTTTCTCTGAGCTAAACTATGATTGAATACAGAGCATCCTTTATCATATCGTTCTACATACACAAACCTTTGGAAACCTATGTTGTCAAGACAGGGCAGCACAGATGAGTGACAGTGGAAGCCAGTGTGGCCTAGGCCCTAAGGCAAGGAAGACGATTGGCCCTCTGGCCGCTGACTGAACTGTGAAATACAGCGATAGTTGGGGTTCAGTTGGCTCCTCAGGCCTCTGGACTCCGGTGTCACTGCACCTGCCGCATCAATGGAATCTACACCCCTGACTAGGGGCAGAAAGACACACACAAGGGATGGAGGCTAAGGGTTGCATGGTCTAGATCCAGATGGGCGCACTTTCTTCTTTGGGACAATACATCACTAGGCTATTGCAATCCAAACTGTCAGTCCGTAGCTACTGATAGTGCATCAGGTGTAGTGACACCGGGGATCAGGGGACTGGGGAGCACACTACACCCCAATTACATATTTTATTATACCAAGCTAGGGGATGGGTGCCCTATTCCTTTGGCTTGCTTTGGAACCCTTACTAATCCCTTGCAAACAACGACAATGTGCCATTGGAAATAGTAGTCTGTTACTATGATGAAAGGCTGAGCCAGCACTGGTGGGATTTCAACTCTGAGCTTTCACAAAGAACCTCGCATCAGGCGCACCGGCCCACTGAGCTACAAAACCACCCACTTGCGAACTGACCTCAGTCTAAACCTGCGTTGGATGTAGTCTGTGGCCATTTGCCAGTCCATGAATGCCATTTACAAATGAGCTCAACCAGATCACGAAACGTTACAACTTACACATCTTCGCGGCGTCAGTCTTGAGGTGGAAATCCCAGTTCCAGGGCAGCCTGAGGGACATCTTCAGGAGACCCTTAGGGAGGATCGTATCCGACATGGGGCAGCAAACTCCAGGATCCGTCTTGCTGCAGTGCTCCTCTATGCACTGGCAGCACCAAAACACGAGGCTCGCCTGTGCACTTTCCCTAGCGCTGTATGAAGCGCATTAAACATCCAATGTAGTCCCCGATAGACTGCTCCCTCACACGCTTAGACCTCTGCTTCCTCGCCCGTACATCTGCGGGCCCTGCTGGGAGCTCCTCTGGCTAAAGGGACCCAGAAAGGTACTATCACCCCACCGGAAGAGCCGGCCTCGAAGCCCGCCCTTAACTCAGCAGGAGGCAGCCTTTCCCTCAGCACTCTTCCTCTTCCGTGCTTCAGCGCGGAAGTAGGTGTCGATAAAATGATACTTTTTAAGCGAGCACGTGTCGCAGCTTTTCTTGCTGAGACAAGTCAAGACCGGTTCCGGGGGGATTTGTTTCCCAGCCAGGTACAGAACCTCGTCAGAGGAACCAGTAAGGAGACTCGACTGTGTAATTTGCGAGTCACATTGTGGAGTCCTGGCAGGGCTGACTCTCAGCCTTTCATCCTTCTTACACAAGGACACATTCATGACATTGTGAACGCAGACGGCCTAGGAATCAAACACAGCCCCCAACTGCAAGTTAAGCAGGGCATTGCAGGCTGTGAGACGCACCGTCGGTGTGAACCAGCACTTTTTCTTCCCCTTTCCGAGAGAGCGCTCACTTCACACAGAAGTGTGACCGCCAGCGAGAGGGGGCTAGGGGTCAGTCTCCAGCAGAGCCCCCCCCCCCTCCCCATCCCCAGCCGGGGAGAAGTGCGAGTTGGGTGGAGTTATAGGCCAATTGGCAATATTATAAAAGTACCGGTGGCCAGTTGGTAATTACATCCCTTGGAAGTCCGAGTGCGGTGTGTGTGGTTTATATAAAGCATAGTTATTATGATTATAACCATGCGAACAGGAGCATCGATGCAAGAACACAAACGAACATACATTCAGTAGTAAAGTCCATATTTATTGAACAGCTGAAGTCGAAGTTCCTCCCGATTATAAAGCAGAGCTTTACACAGCCTAACCAGATTGGTGTCACCCCACGTGATGGTGTCACCCGGTGCGGTCCGCACCCCCCTAGTGACGCCACTGCACTCAACCTAATTTTGTGACCAGAGGATGATCGATATACTTCACTATGTATCATTTTCTTCAGCCATCCAGTTTGAGAGCACATTGAAGTAATTCTGTACATGACCTGCGCTCTACAAAATCATCACTGATATATTGCTAATATGAAATAATGTTGCTTTACATTAATAACAATATAAGCTATATAATATAGAACATGATAACCAGACACATGTTGGGTAACTCGTGGCAACATTGTCAAAGCCTAGGGGTATTCTTGAATGTTTCTTTTTTTTAACAACAATTTTGTATTCATTTTACAAGGTACAAAATGGGAGGAGCCCAGCAGAGACAGTACATATATTATATATGCAATACAGTACCTAGTTATATTATACAAAAAACATATGACCTGCGGAACAGCAGACCAAAAGAATAATATATGACACCGAACACACCCGGAGAATTTTAATTGCACATTATGAACAAAGACCTGACCATAAAAAGTCAAAGTCATCGGACTATACAAGTGAGTTTCTGACCACCAATTGTTCAATAGGATCGTGGGAGTCTGAATGCGGCAGTGGGGACAAATCAATACCTTTGTAAATGGCCCAATGGGCCCACATTTTCCTGTTCTTCTCTGGGCACCCTCTGCCTGAAAAACTACAATTTCTGCAGTCATACAACTGTCTATTGTCTTTTTCCATCCTGCAACACTGGGTAGGGACGTAGCTTTCCAAAGCTGTGCGATATCCCTTGGGTGAGACACAGGAACAAGAGGTGCTTCTTGTAGCGATTCCCCCCAATGTCATCCGTGCTATGTAGGAGCAACAATCTGGATTCTTGAATCTTTCATGTTTAAAAAAGTATTCCATTTAATAGATGTCACTATATTCAGTGATATAGTTGCATGCACTTATTCAGATGCTGAGAAACAGTGAATTTTGTTTTTCATTTTAAAGTCTATCATATTTTTCATGACTTTTGTTATCTGATTTACATCTTTTGATGACTCAGCTTGTGCGCTGGCACTTTGAGCCACGCCAGACCACTAGCACAGCTCTCTCCAAGGCAATCCATGTCGCCGTTACATCTCCCATGCTCCCACCCCCAGATATTTAGTGTCTCCTACATCCTTGACTGAACATATAACGATGAATGAATTAGCGTAACACCTAGTCCATTGCAGTATTGTCAGCGCACAAACACTGTCCTTTAAGGTCCTTTCCAGCCTAAACCGTATGTTTTCTGACTTTGAGAGCTAAGACCAACATTTTTATCCTTGGTACAAAAGCGCCAAATCATTCCAAAGTTTGTGTTGCACACACCTTACACTTCTTCACTGAGACAAAAGTGTCCCGCCTCAGTGTCTTTCTTTCTCTTTCCTCCATTTCAGAAGGCTTCCAGATCCTGCGTCAAACATGCAGATGCAGCTGCCAGCCACAAGATGGAGTCATATAATGTTAACAAGAAAGAGAAGAAGGAGTGTGGAAGTGATTGGATGCAAGGAAGATGAATATGTGCATGGCAAAAACGTAGGCTGCAATGGGTATATAACATAACCACCGCGTCCCTTCTCTTTCTATAACAAACAGTGACAAAGGAAACAGGTCAGATTTACATTTTGAGTCGTTACAAACACATTTTAAAAATCCTGCAGCATAATTTAGAATATAGAACTGTTTTCTGTATACAAGGCATCTATGGGAGAAATAATTTAATGTGCGAAGCCTCTGTATACTTTTCTCATGTAAAATAGCCCCTAATTTTGAGCAATGCAAGCACTCCAAAGGAGATGGAAAGGTACAAGGGGCGTTAAAATCCTCTGCTGGAGCCAAAGTTCACTTTGTGTACATTTCAAAGAACTAGAAACAATATGTCAACAGACCTAAAAACGTGGATGTTGAGCGAGTAAGAGTGCAACCACGTCACATAACAGAACAGCATTTTCTTTAATCTTCCTTATAGTGAGTTCCACAACTGGATAAATTGGCAACGCCCAGGCAGTGTCAGATTGGTAAGGTGGGCACTCGGGCAATGGTCGAGGGGCCAATATCCAAGTTACAGCTGTGGGTCGCTTTTTGTGGGCATCCTAGGGGCCGATTTGGGCGGTGTCTGTGTTGTTTGGATGCCGCCAGCGGCTAAGTGGGTGCCTGAGTGGCCTTTCTGGAGGCAGATGGGCCTCTGTAACCTTCGTTTTACCAAAGGGGCAGAAGTGTCACACTCTTACTCTTGGTGGGCCAGCCCATTGGCGGCCCCCGGGCGAAGTAGGGTTGCAGACCAGTCTTTCCCCGGGATGGTCGTGCATATGGGCAGGAAGGACAAGCTGGCAAGGGTCAGGGGGTTGGGCAAGGGGTGGGATTAGGGTAGGGGTTATAAGGGTGCAGGGAAGGAAGCTCTTCCTCTTCCTGCACCTAGCACCACTGGGGAGGGTTGAGAATTTTGGAGTGTAGCGAATCTAGTTGGCCTACGGTACTCTAGGAGCCAATACGCCGATTGGTGGGGTAGTTGTGGGTCTCTGTCAGCAAGTGAGACTTTTTATACCGTGCAGAATGGTGGAAGCTGCGCATCCGGGCCACGCTGCGGGTGCTGGGGCAAGCGGGTAGAGAGGACCTTCTGGGGCCGGGAGTCCTTGAGCGGACTTGGGTCGGATGGCCCGTACACGGAGGTCTGCGTCCACTGGTGTAGCTGCTGCTGCTGTGGTGGCGTGCCAGGAAGAGCCTCTGAAGCGCAGGGCGGACAAAAGCCTGCCTGCGCTTCTTCCTGCCGATGCAGCCATGCCAGGCCTACTGCCGCATGAGGAGGGGGCGGTAGGGAGGGTCCCTGGGCTGCAGCGCGCTGCTGCCGGGGAGATGCCCCGGGTGCAATGAGCGGAGGGGGAGGGCAGGACCCTGCTGAGCAGGCTGGGCAGTATGAGGGGACTGGTGGCAGGCCCGCTTTTACTGAGGCAGGAGGGGGGACTGGGGGAAGCACAGGCCCTGAATCTTTCTGGGCCTGCTAAGAGGCATGAACAGGAGGTCTGGGCATGGGATGAGACTCCCATGGACCTCACGTGGAGGCCAGCAATCATGCCCCCACAGCAGCATGGAGGTTTTAGGGACAACCAGCCTTAGATCAATGAGTCCCTTGGGGGGGGGCCTGCAGGCGGTGCAGCAGGGTGGGCAGGGCCTATAGGTTGGGGCGGCAGGGGCCAAAGCACCCCGCCCATACTCCAGAGACGGAAGGCGCTGACCCTAGAAGAAAAGAGCCAGGAACTGCGTAGGCTTTTACAAGAATCAGAGCTCCGTTGGGATGCACTGTGTGCAGCCAGGGAGGGTGTGGGTTGCGTTCCCTGGGAGGAGGGGCCGTCCACTCCCACGTCAGAGGAGGAGGCTCGGGAAGAACAAGAAGCCAGGTTGGGGGGGACAATGGTAAGTGAGTATGGGTGAAAGAGGCGAGTCACACCAAGACAGGGACAGCTGGGACAGCAGAGAGGCCTGGTGGTGCTGGGGCCTCCTCAGGATGGAGCAGCCTCGGGGGATGCAAGCCAGTGGTAAAGGCTAGTAGAAACGTGGGAGGTGCAGCAGGCGCAAGACGGTCCTGAGACGGCGGCTGGAAGCAGCAGGGGGGTCTGGTGTGGCCTACCCTCCACTGAGGGATCGGGCATAGGCAGCGATTACCGAGGATTGTAGCGGTGTGCCTGCAAAAAGAGGAACAGGGCAGAAGGGAGCAGTGCGTGAAGTGATGTGGGCGCCAGTGGAGATTGAGGCCGAATTGCAGTTGAATTATGGTGATGAGTTGGAAGGGGGTGAAGTGCGGGATGATGATGAGGATGGGCCGGTGGGGCTTGTGTTTGGGGCAGGGAAGGCATCCAGACAGATGGGTGTTTTGCAGGAGGCAAGTGCGGCAAAAAGCAAGAGGAAAGCAGGCAGCCAGAAGAAGACCAAAACCAAGGAAAAGGACAGATAGGCCCAAGAACGCCTATCAGGTGATTGGTGGGCAGCTTGGGATGGCGATCTGAAAGGGGGGTGGAAAAAAGCCTGCCGGCTGTTGGGTGTAGGGGATGGATCTGTCAGAGACACAAGGGCGCCAACAAGCATGGTAATCGCACCTACGTCGGGAGGGAGGAAAGCGGGTCTAAACACCTGGTGGGGGGAGCGTATAGACGGACAAATTCGAAGGTGTAGAAGGGAACGAGGAAAAGGGTTATGACAAATATAACAAGAAACTTCCATATATGGGTTTGGCTATGCCATTGGGATCACACTTATTGGACAAAACAAGAAGCAGGATATGGAGGCACGAATACGTGGATGTCTTTAAGCTGTTGCACAGAGAGGTACAAGCAAAACAAGGGTCGAAAGAAGAGGAGTAGGAGTTAACAAGAAGGCCCATGGTACCCGTTAACATGGAGAACTGGACCTCAGCTTTTCTGATATATGCCAGTATTTATTGTGAGAAGCATCTCAACAGGGCCATAGCTTTATTGAAGTACATGGACATTATCTGGAAGGCACAGATGCATTTTGGGGGGTTTGCTTGGTTAAGCTATGATGAGGAATTTAGGGTCAGAATCAGCGGTTGTATGACGTTACAACGCATGCTTTTACCACACATGCTGTTACAACGCAGGTTTTACTACGCATACCATTACAACGCATAGCGCTTTGGGGTGCTGGATAGTGAATAGTTTAATTTACTATTCCAACTCCAGTAGCCATGGACACTAGGGAAGGTGTTTGATAGTAAATTAAAACTATTCACTATCCTAGAGCGCCCCCCAGCGCAATGCGTTGTAATGGTTTTCGTTGTAAAACCTGCGTTGTAATAGCACTGCGTGGTAAAAGTTGCGTTGTAAAGGATGTTTCCCGAATCAGCATTAACCCGGATATAGCATGGGGGGAGGTGAACTAGGAACTGTGGATGCAGTGGATGTCACCCAAGCGGTCATCCGTATCCACACACTCAGCCAGTGGCCTGCCAGTGACCTACTGGTCCTTTCCGGCATGTCCCGCCCAGACTGGGGAGGGAGGGGGTAATGTTAGAGCAGGAAGTACAGGTCCACCACCTAAGCATGGGGGGCAACACGGAAGTCTGTTGGAATTTCAACAAGGGTTTCTGTTCAAGGTGCACCTGAAAATGTAAGCATGAATGTTCTAAGTGTGGGGGACGGCACCCGGTTACACAGTGCTTTACCCTGGCCCCGCCGTCAGAGCAATGGCGGGCTACTAAGGGCAGAGGATAGGCTGGGCCAAAGGGCTCCTACCCCAATTAGGATAGAGGCCATGGGCCTGTGGCTTTTGATGTACCCTGATAGAGAAGCTGCACTAAGGATTCAGTGGGGATTTACCGAAGGCTTTTGGGTGGGTTTACCAGGGTCCCAGAGAGAAGAGGTGGACAGAGAATTTCAAATCAGCCCGGGAGTTGCCACAAGTGGTAGCAGGGAAATTGAGAAAAGAGGTGGAGGAAGGCAGGATAGCAGGCCCATTTGACGACTGGCTGGTAGAACACTTGATTATATCTCCGCTGGGGGTGGTTCCTAAGAAAGAGCCGGGAGAATACAGGATGATCCATCATTTATCCTGGCCTGAGGGGAGGTCCGTCAGCGATTTCATTGCAGAGGAGGACTCGAGGGTGCAGTATGCTTCAGTAGATGACATGATCCACCTAGTGAGGTTGTGTGGGCAGGTGGTGGAAATGGCTAAATGTGAGGTGAAATCGGCCTTCCACTCCTGCCTATACACACTGCAGATTTCCCGTTGCTGGGGATGCAGTTTGAGGGGGCCATCTTCGTGGACAAGGTCTTGCCAATGAGCTGTGCGATCTCTTGCGCATTGTTTGAGATGTTCAGCACTTTCCTATAGTGGGCTTTCATAAGGATAAGTGGTCATTGGGAAGTGTCTCATTACCTCAAAGATTTCTTATTCACAGGAAGAGGAAATTCAGGAGATTGTGTGAAAGCGTTACAACAGTTTCAGGCTATGGCGCAGTGCTTTGGGGTTCCCCTAGCGCTGGAGAAAACAGCTGAGCCCAGCTGTAGATTGACGTTCCTGGGCATCGAATTGGATTCAGTCCAGTGGATGGCCAGGTTTACCGTGGGGAAGGTGGTGGATATACAGGTTTTCCTGTTATGGGTGATTGGAGAAAAGAAGATTAATTTGCGGACAGTGCAGCAAGTCATGGGTTTCCTGAATTTTGCTTGCCGGGAGGTGAGAGCGGGGAGTACATTCTGCCGACGTCTCTGCATGGCCTTGTCTGGGGCAGTGCTACCACACCACAGACTCAGGATTTCAATAGGAGTCAGGGCAGATTTGAGGATTTGGCAGACATTTCTGACTAACTTTAATAGAGTGGCCTTAATCTTTGTGGAAGACATACGATCTGGCAAGTTTCATTTTTTCTGATGCAGTGGGGGCGTCTGGTTTTGGTGTCTTTTGGGATGGATGATGGTGCACTGAAGAATGGCTGGGACATTGGTTAAGACAAGGGATGAGCATAGCTTTCCTAGAGTTTTCCCTTTGTTGGTGGCGTTAGCGGTGTGGGGCACAGAATTTCAGAACAGGGCGGTGCTATTCCATGTAGATAACATGATGGTAGTGGAGCTAGTGAACAAACAGAAAGCTAAAGATTTGTGGGTTTTGAGGCTGCTGCATAGTTTCATGCTGAAATGCCTGCAACTGAATATAGTATTTTGTGCAAAGCATGTTCCAGGGGCAAGTAATGACATTGCGGATGCATTGTCTCTTTCGCAGTGTTGGTGATTCTGACGACTAGCACCTGGAGCGGATGCATGCAAGACAGAGATGCTGGATGGCATCTGGGCCTGGGGGGAGTGAGAGTGATAGGCCTGGTTGAGAAGTCTATAGTGGAATCTACAAGGCGCAGCTACAGGCTGGCTTGGGCTGAATTTGGATAGTTTATGGGCTGGACTGTGGATGCTTGGAACATGTCACGTCAGAACACTGAGCAGGGAGTTATACGTTTTTTTTTCAGTTGTATTCATAGGGGTTTGTCACAGACAACAATAGCCGGGAAGTTGGCAGGGATCTCCTTTCTACGGTACACTGTACATGGGGTTTGACACAGCAAAGGATGAGATACTAAGTAAAATGTTGAAAGGTTGGGGTCTGGAGCAAGAGGAGGGGAGGGGCGCCATGGGAGGCTATTACGTTTGAATTGCTGCAGAGTTTGCTGGGGGGTTATGATGGATATGAGGTTTCGGTGTTTCGTTTATTCATGGTGTGGTTGTTTTTTGGGGCGTTTCGGGCTTCGGAGTTGTTGGCTACGAAGGGGCGGGTAGGTAGAACATATGAGGAGATAAGAATCGAAGGGGACCGACTGGGAATTTGGCTGAGGCATTCAAAAATGGACCAGTCAGGTAGTGGTAAATGGGTGTGGTTGAAAGAGATTGGATGGAGGGGTGTGTGTCAGGTGCATGAATGGCGAGTTTTCTTGAGTAGGTCTGGAGAACTGTCGGGTGAAATCTTTTGTCACACGTCCAGGGAGATGGTGATGACGTTTCAGTTGTTGTCGGTATTGCGCATGGCTTTAAGGCGTTTGGGTAGGGACCATGCTGGATATTGCACACACTCTTTCCACCGCGGAGCAGCTACGGCAGTGGCACATCTGGGCTGGTCATGGGACAAAATATGTCAGATTGGGAGGTGGAGGTCCAGGTTCTGCGAGAGACATGTGCGCAAATAGGAATGAGAGGGTTTCCGGGGAGGGGATACAGCAGCAACTAGAGAAAGAGCCCCAATTTGTCCACTAACATCTTTCTCTTGTCGTAGGTTGTGTGGGTGGCCCAGGGACCAAGACAGTTAACTGGATCATTGGACACTCTTTCATACATTGTGCAGCCAGATCGACAGGTCTACAGTCGTAACCTGGGTCTGAAGAGCAGCCATCATCAAGTTCACTGGTGGGGTAAAGGAGGGATGTGTTGGGGGCATTACTGCTCTGGCCGACAAAAATTATATCGCAGAGAGTATACCCGGATATGTTGGTCCCGCACCTGGGCGAAAATGACTTGATACGTTTGTCAGGTTTGGTGATACTACAGTAGATGCAGAGGGATCCGGAAGACATGAAAATTAATCTGGCTGCAACGTGCATTGTGTGGACTGACTTTGTGCCGCATAAGGTGTGGAAAGGAGCAGTGAAGAGTGCGGCAGTGGAAAAAGCCTGCAGGAAGTCAAATAGGGTAATGAGAGGTTTTTGCACCTCTGGAGACATAAAAGTGATTGCCCATGTAGGGCTCCAGTTGGAGGAGCCTTTGCTGTTTAGGGATGATGGAGCGCACCTTTCGCAACTTCGGAATGCTTACTATATGATGGAGATGCAGGATGTTATAAGCAAACTGTGGAATGAATCCATTTGGTGTCGCAGGGACGTTAAGGAATGATGGCGAAAGGTGCACAGAAGAAAGGGGTGGGGGCAGGTAACCGCCCTGTGGGGGTTCCTTGTTCGGCAGTACTTTGGAGTGGTGAGGAGTCACTGATGGGCACACTCACCCCTCGGGGACAGGTGAATGATGAGGGTGTGGGATGCAAGAGTGCGATGGCAGGAAATACAGGACAGGATGTTGAAAGATAAGTGAGGGAGTGAATGGAGAGATGGAGGGGGTCGCAGAGTGAAACGGGAAGAGACTAATAGGAGTGAGGGGAAATGGATGGAGTGAATAAAAAGTTTTATGTTGGGGATTGTTATGGTTAATTGATGTTTGGTTAATTATTTGTGTTTTACAACCTTGTCCTAATAAATGGCCTTTTACGCTTCAAGTACAGCGTGGAATGTAATTATTGCGCAATAATGTATGCAGATTGAGTGGGGGTAGGGGGCCTGAGCTACACTGTCTCACTTGTATTCATGTCTGGTTCATGTGTGGTTCATCAGTGTGAACTAATCCATGCCTTTTTTTCTTAATGTAAGTGAAGTTAAGAAAATATTCCTCTGCCTGAGACCCCGCCCCCTTCTTTTCATAAAACTTTGCAGATGCAGAGGTTTACAAAAAGGTAATTTTCAAATGTGGGCTACTTTTTAGGTCTCGCAGACCTGCGTTGCAGCGCGCATGCGCTGCTCGCTCTGCGAGGCTTATTGTAATCCAGGAGATTTCATAAGTGGAGTTGAAGCCGCGCCCATCAATTTGATTGGATGGCATCATCATTTATGTTAAACGCTGGCTGGTGATTCAAAATGAGGCTTCTTTGTTACCGCCCTGTCTCCTTCTTGGATGGCCCATCCAGACTGGATCGTTTACTTGCGGTGTTACACGGTGGGCTTTATTTGGTGGGTGAGTACTTTTTTTTCTTATTCGCGAGTGACAGCTTGTTAAAGATGGCAGCAGCCTCAGCAGTAATGGTGTTATTTGTATTCAGGGTTTTGATGCGCGGTACTCTATTTTTATAATATTTTATGCTTTTAAAAAGCAGCGTGGCACAGGCAGCATGCTGCTCTGCTTACTAAAAGTATAATGCATTGAAAAATAGAGTTTAATGACCTGCGCATTTCTTCAAATCGGCGCCGCTCACCGAACTCTGATGGGCTTTCTGCAAGCCCCACCTAACCTCACTACAAAAAAGGCGTAGCTTGCCAAACTCTATTTTTATAATATTTTATGCTTTTAATAAGCAGCATGGCACATACAGCATGCTACGCTGCATACTAAAAGCATAAAATATTTAAATAATGGAGTTTAACGAGCCGCGCCTTTCATTTACACAGCACCGCTTACCAAACTCCTTTTGGGGTCTCTGCAAGCCCATCCTCACCCCACTCCAAAGAAAGGCACGGCTCGCCAAACTCTACTTTTTCAATATTTTATTCTTTTAATAAGCAGTGTGCCATAGGCAGCATGCTGCACTGCTTACTAAAAATATTAAATATTGAAAAAAAGAGTTTGGTGAGCAGTGTCTTTATTACTTTAGCAGGCGATCGGGACGGGACAGCAGAGGAGCGTGGGCAGGGTGGGGATCGAGAAGGCTCGGAAGGGGAGGGAAGAGCTGGGTCAGGTCGGAGCAGAAGACATGACTAGTTAGTGCATGGGGAATGCATGATGCTGCTTCAGTTGTATTTTTGCACACACGTTGTTAAGGGATCAATGTATACTGCTTATTATTGTGTGTCTGCGGATGCTGCACCCACGGTGCACAATACCCACTGCTTGCAAAGTTGTCAGCTTCCAGTTTTCAAGGTCTTCGTTGGGACGTGTTATCTCTGCTGCTGTTTTGTGTGTCCTTGCTAAAGGACACGTTCTGTGAAAATGCAAGTGTTCTATGAGTGTGTCAGCTCTGTGGGTGCGTCTTTGCTTTTATCCCGATAACAAAATAACAAACGAGTGTGTGTGGACTTGATGTATGTGTGTGTGTTTGTGTAACATAATCTGCGTTTGTGTACATTGAGTGGTGTGTGTGTGTGTGCGCATTTGAAAATGTGTGTTTGATTAGTGTATATGTGCCTTTAACGGTGGCTGCATGAATGTGTGTTTTAGCATTTGGTGATTTCTGTGAGTGCATGTTATGGTGTGTGTGCATCTATTCATTCGTGTATGCAGGGGCATAAAAAAGGCCCCCCGCAGCCCCCGCACACAGTAGTCACTACATTGGTTTGAATGCACTCAAACAGCAAATTTTAAATAAAACAATGTTTTTTTAAACAAACTCAAAATCATGCAGTAGATCGTACAACCAGTAGTCATTGAAAGCAGGGACGTAGACATAGTTTAAATGTTATGCCGCCGCGCGCTCTAGTCCAATCAAATAAATCAAATGCTGAGCAGCGCGCAGATTCAAAGTCTTCAGCCTCAGGGTGGGGCAGAGCTAGTCTGGAATGATCATGTGCCGTGTAAACTGCAGGTGAGATGGCGCCGGCGGGCAGAGAGCACTGAGATGGTAAGTGAGGCCATAATTAAAATTGCATTCCTAGTTACAATTGTATGCTGCTTTTTATACGTTATGTGTATGGTATGTCAGCTTCGGTATTTTGTCCTTTCATAACGACTACACACAGGTTGAAAATGGGTGCGCATTGATAATTGCTATCGTCGCAGTGCATGGTTTACTTAGGAATCAGGAAACGTGGTTCTAAGCCCCGCTTCAACACATTCACACACTGTATGGTCTTAGTCCAATCTTTATTATTGCTTGTGCTTTTATGATTGACAAAGCTTTGAAACAATTGCGAAGAAAACCTCTTCCTCATAGCATTTCTTAATAATAGCCCTGTGTGAGAAGGGGGAAGCAGTGTGCAGTGTAAACACAGCATGTATTTATTTACTGCAGTATAAAGCGCACCATTGTTCCTTCCTGCTGCTTCAAAGCGCTTAATGATAGAAATGAAGAACGTGATACCTCTGGGACCATAGATTCTTAAATTACTCAATAACATGGGTCCGGTTCCTTTCCCACGTCAGTTTCAATGAATGAACGATGCAACTTGCAATTTTTTTAACATTGAAGGTACGCATACAGCAACACATTTACTTTTTCTAAACTAGCAAAAAAACACCACAGGATTTCTCTTTCTCATTGAGAGTTCTGTTTTTCATTTTTACTTTATCAAAAATATATTATCCATCTCTTTCACAACACCACAGTTTGCCTATTTTTACTCTCTATTTATACATACAATCCTCATACTTTTCTGTGGTTGTTTGCTTTAAATCCTAAACAATATTCAAAACCAACGCATATACATATATACCCAATTTTCACAGGTATCTTATTTTTGTCGTAATCCTACTTTTTTAATATCTACCAGGATACATGAGACTAGTATTCCTTGGTAATTTTTCGCTAAGTGGTCCATAAAAAGACTAGGCTCAGAGTGTCATTCTGATAGTTTTCAAAGTTTAGACCATGCAATTTTTTGCTAAACTTGTTGAGTCCTTGTCATTATTCCTGTTTAATGCTGATACTCTGAGTCCTGTAAAAGTGGAAGGTGATTTGTGGGGGTGCCGACACGTTTCGACCTTCGTGCTGGGGACCAAGAGGATTTCTAAGAAGTTCTTCCTCAGGGCTGGGACTGTGAGTGTAGGAATATTGTGATCTAAAATTCATGGAAGAATAGAAGAAAAAAATGTGTATAAGTGCTTAAATATAAAAATCTAAATTTAGGAATAAACCTCCTATTTGGTCCTTGTTGTCATACCTAATGTGATTCGGGATGTATAGGTTCGTCTTCCTCCATCCTTTCACTTAACTTAAGGCGTGTGTTAGTTCTCTTCGTGCGTCTATGGATATGTTAAAAGACTATATTTGGTGTCCCGTTAGTATTACTTCTTATTAGTATTTACGGTTGCGTCTGCCATTAATTGTGGCAGGCCTTCTAGATTCACTCTCGACTCCTTCACCTTGCACTCAGTTGAGGGATACGTCGCATGCTGTTTTCACATGGTCTTGTTCGTATTGTATATTGCATCTCTAATTCATAGTGGCGTGCCTTGTCATTAAACTCCTGACTGTTTCATCTCGCATTCGATTGTGTTCTCTCTATGCGCTGGAAAACAAATGACCTTTTGTCCTTATCCTCGCTATTGCTGCTCGGAGAGGTGGTAGGAAAATCCAAATAATCAACTTCGTTGCTCCTCTACGTGTCTCTCTTGCCTCGTCAGTTACATTCACCATGCTTTCTATTGGTTCAGTGTGTTGCATCTGCGTCTTACGTCCATCTGAAACGTAAGCCTGACTTCCTGTTTTGCCGTTTCCATGACTACAAACTATATTTCATGATCCCTTTGTTGTCAAATTGCGAGGTTTTGGCAACCTTCGTTCCATTGGTATTTTTCAATTTAATATCGCATCTTGTCAATAAATTGTATGTTAAAAGTCTGTTTGCATGATTTATTCTTAGAAGATTGAGAGCGCACTCCTCAGTTTCATTTTGGAAAAGGCACTCCCTGTTGTGAATGTGTGTTGCATATACGTCTTGCGTTAATCTGAGACATGAGCCTTACTTCCTATTAGGCCGTTTCCATGGCAACACACTTTATTTCGTGATCTGGTTGTTGACGAATTGCGAAGTTTTGGCAACCTTCATTCCAATGGTTTTTTATTTATTTGTTACCACATCTTGTGAGTTACTTGTGAATCAAAAGGCTGTGTTTGCATGATTTCTTTATGAAAGATTGAGAGCCCACTCCTCATTTTCGTTTTGGAAGTGACACTCCCTATTGTGAAGTAAATACTGGAACTAAAAGTTGTATTTGGGAGGGAACCTTCTAGTTCACATATTGGTGATCAGCACGAGGCTTCGGCGGAGAATTCTACTCCTGTTTGTTTTAGGGAGTTCTCATTCCATATTGTTTATAGAGCTTTGATGTCTGTGTTAGTGCTTTTTCTTTCAAAAAGTGGCTGGATGTTTTAGGCTATAAGCAGTGCATGATCTCAGAGAGTTCATTAAGGCCATTTTCTGTAGTGCCAAGTCTCAATATCATTTTTGCTTCTTCATTCAACAATCGTGACACTGGCATTCTTCCTTTGATCTGTCTAAGAACTGTCCACTTCATTTCATTTATTGCATGATATTTCTCCACCCAGTGTTTCACCATCGGTGCTGCCAATACTTTACATGTAATCCTTGATTTATGCTGCGTTATTCTCGTTTTAACTGGTTGGGTCGTTATTCCAACATATGTCAAGTCACACGGGCATATGACGCAGTACACCACATTCTGGGTATTGCAATTTGTAAACTCCTCATGGCGGATGATTTTGTTGCCATAAGTGAACTCTGCTCCTTCCATAGTGATACTGCATACTGCGCAGTTTCCACAACGGTGGTGTCCTTTTACCGGTGGGAGGGATAACATTGAACGTATAGATGGTTGCACTTTTTTCTTGTTCTTTAAAACTTCGATTTTTATTCAGCGCAAATATTGGCAGCTCTTTAAACTCTGTCAAGCCTTTGAGGCTTTGCCAATTCCGTCTGATTATTTTTTTGACGTCATTTGTTGATCCTGAATATGTGGTGACACAGACCAGTGGCATCTCTTTATTCTTGTCTTTAGGTGTTAGTAAGCATTCCCTAGGGGTATACCAAGCCCTCTTCATTGCTCGTTTTGTCATCTTTCTGGGATAATTCCGTTGCACCAACTTTTCTAGTAGGATTTTCGCATTCTTAAAGTAATCCTCTATCTTCGAACAGTTTCTTCTTATTCCAAGAAATTGGCCGTATGGCAAATTATCTTTTAAATTCCTCTGGTGGAAACTTGTATAATGCAGGAGGTTGTTGCGGTCTGTGTCTTTCGTAAAGAGTGAGGTGAAGAGCTTCCCATTCTCATGTTGAATCTTCAAATCCAGAAAATGTATCTCCGATTTGCTGGAGGCCATGGTAAACTTTATGTTTGTGTTGAATTGATTCAGCCAGGTGTAGAATTCATTAAGTGTTTCTGTTGTTCCCCTTCAAAGCATTATAATGTCATCAATATAACGATACCAAGATTTTATATGGCCATCGTAGGGGTTGTTACTGTAGATCCATCTTCCTTCATATATTGCCATAAACATAATAGCCATTTCCGGAGCAAATGGACATCCCATAGCAGTACCTTTCGTTTGAAGGTACTGCTGACCGTTGAATTCGAAAAAATTGCGATTTAAACAATTCAATTCAAAAACCTTTATTTCGGTAAGAAACATATCTTTCCAATTTCTATCATGTATGACGTGGGGATTTAATGTGGCCTTGTCCTTCTCTCCAGGAATATAAATGTGTGTGTCTTGTAAAGCACCCTGCTACCCGGAGGCGTCCTGGCACTATAGACCGCTGGGGAACGCGTCCTGGCTTTCCCTGTGAGATGTTCCCTCCTGGGTATCTCCAAGGTGAAACCAGGCATCCCCGGCGTTTGTGGTGGGCCATTGTGGAGATGAGGCAAGCTAATGCCCAGAGTTGCTGAGTGTAATCCCTGGTTAGAGTAGGCACCAAGGCGAGAATTATCGAGTCCGCTGACCCTGGTTCACGACCCTGCCATGTCGGGAATTGAACCCTGGTCCCGGGCCGTCCTCTGCTTCCGGGTCTGCCGCCTCTAACCAGTGAGCCACACCACTCCACTAGTCCCTCTTGTGGAATATTAGTATTTTTTTAATTTTTTTTTTAGAGTTTTATATAGCGCGAACTTGAACCGATTAGGTTATCAGAGCGCTTTACATAGCACCAGTTACATTACATAAGGACACACATCACACATTCATTTTTGATTTGCCCAGAATCACAGGATGAGTATACAGACTAATAATCTCTAAGGTGACTAGGAATTCGTTATCATAATCAAACAGTTGATTTTCCAAGATGTTGATGGGTTGCATAGTGTCTTTTATATAGCTAGTTGTTAGATTAACTAGTGGTTTAAGGAAAGTGTCAATATATTTTGCGGGCCTTTCCAGGATTGCATTCACTCCCGATATTATCGGACGGCCTGGAGGATGTTCTGCATTTTTGTGTATTTTAGGCAGAATATACATTAGTGGGGTTCTCGGATTTTGATTAAGGATATATTTTGCCTCTTATTTGGATAACCATCCGTTTTCCTCGCCAATCTGAATCATTTTAATCAATTTCTCCATAACTATCCTTTCCATATCGTGGTCGATTTTCTTGTAGTGCTCTTCATTTTCAAGCTGTCTTCGTATTTCAGTTTCGTATTCTTCTCTCTCCATAAGAACCACTCCTCCGCTCTTATCGGCGTTTTCTTTTATGATGTCTTGATTATTCTTTTATTCTTCCAGTGCTTTCTGTTCTTCTTTAGATAGGTTCCATTTTGTGTATTTCCTTTTGCTATCCAATATGTCTAGATCTTTCAAGACATATTTTTTGAAGACCAGAATCTCCATTGGGATCCCCCCTGAGGGTGGTAAGAACATAGATGGTTCTTTGAGGCCTGAGTAACTCTTATTTGGATTGTACTGTTTATCTGCAAAGAAGGACTTTAATCTCATTTTTCTGAACAATTGCAATAGTTCCAAATTAGTTTGGCTGATGTCATTCTGTCTTGATGGAATAAATGATAGTCCTTTAGTAAGTACCTGGACCTCTGCTGGGCTTAGATCAATTTTGGTCAGATTGTATATTGGATTCTTCATCACCATCTGTAGGTGTTCCTCCGGGTCGTGATCTCTCCCTGATATTGGGCTGGGTTGGTGTTGGAGTTGTACCATTGTCCCCTTCTGTTTCTGGTTCTCTGGCCTGTGTTGTCCCTTCCTAAAAAAGGCTGGGGTCCTTGGAAAAGCGAACCTGTTGATTGCTCCTGGCACTTGTTGAGGGTTCTGACTCACTCGAGTTGTCTGAATATGATGAATCATCCAAAAACGTTTTGAGCTTCTGGCTCCGTATGTTCTTAAGATTCCTGTGTTGTTCTGATGTTTATAGTAATCTTTATCTAGGTATGGGTAGGCCCTTGCTTCACTGAAGTTTGAAATGTCTTTAACTAGCTTCGATCTTTTGAAGTCTTCCGTTGTTTTTTTGAAGAAAGCGTTTTCTTTCTCTACTTTGGCTAGTAGATCTTATGCGTTGTCTATTGCTTCATTGAGCAATAGGGCTTCCTCAAGTTCTTTTATAAATTTCAATTCTTCAAGGCTCAATCTCTCATCGGTTTTTATTGACAAGAACATCCAATCTCTGGAACATTTTGTGCCAATGTGGCTAAAATCTCCCAGATACGGTAGTTGGTCTATAAAGATTACTGGCATATTTTTTACTTGAAGTCCAATTGGGATTGTACCAGCTCTTAAATGCTCAAGCAGCACCTTCCCTTGTAGTGCCGTACGTATTTGTTTTTTCTTCAATCTTGCGATCTTTTCTATTTCAGACTGTAATTTTGGGTTTGACGTTGTATTTCCATTGTTCAGTTTGGGAGGTCTTTTAAGTAACTCTTCGATATCTTCTTCACTGTAGCTTAATGATTTTGGCTCGGACATTAGGTATGCTTCAAGAGTTAAACAAAAACTAAAAAAAAGTGAGTGTGATTACTAGTTTTTTAATGGTGAAAAATGATTGTGGACCAAAAAAACGTTCACTGCGGTTTTGAATGTAACGCGTCTGTGGTTTTGAATTATTTTCTAGAGTTCATAAAGTAAATGGAAACTGGGTTGTGCTACCTACCAAAAGTGCCAAGGCTTTGTCAGGAGGCCACCCTTAGCTGTTCCACCGTATTGCCCCTGCCATGCTGCCAATGACAGTACCAGCAGAACTACTAACCATCACACTGCTACAAGTGTGACTAGTCAGGCTATTCCAGACACCCAAAGCTGTTAGAATGGCTTGAGCAGCAGGTATCAGTCGTTTTTTTAATGTATATCATGTTAATAATGAACTTTTGTGCTCATTTCTAAATTAAACTGTCAGCATGGCAGACTGTCAGAAGTGTCGGTGTTGACAATTAAGGATGGGTGCCGAGCACCGAAAACCACAGGCTCAAATTTAGCACTTGCAGGCAGTAGCTAAACAAGCGTCCCACTCACAGATAAACCAGGCAAAGCACACTTTCCTTTCACAAGCTGAAAGTACACCAAAAAGTCGCTCGAGTTGAGGACACAGAACAACTACATGACACGCTGTAGAATTGAACAGCACATTCATGTGGTAAGAAAGCTTCCGTCACCTACGGTCGGTAAAGAACAGGCAGCAGCAGGGCAAGAGTCTATCAACATAGAATAGGAACAGCACAGCCATGCACATTCCGTTGCACGCACAAAAGAGGCACAGCTCAGGTACAGTAGTGCAAGCTGTATGCACATTCACAGTGTACACATGCTTCAACCACACTGACAGAACAGGCACAGCACAGTACAGGTCTTCCCTCACAGAGAGCACATGCTATAGCATCATATTCATTACTACAAACATGTAAAGATGCAGCAGTGCACACCCCCAGTTTGCACTAAATGAAAGATCCAGTGATAGTGCACATGTCTGTCAAATACGTAGCTTCTCATTAGGCAGCATCAGTGCACCAGGTACAGCATCTGCACCATTGGTGGATGCCTTCTTCAGCAACAGAACAGGTACAGCACAAGCACTAGTGGTGCACGCTTCCATTACACATGGACCAGGTGCACCACAAGAAGCACTGGTGCAATCCTTTACACACAAAACAGGTGCAGCACATGCACTGGTGGAGTACACTTCTCTAACACATGAACCAGGCACATCACATGCAGTACTGGTGCACGCCTTCACACACAGAACAGATAGAGCACGTGCTTGTGGTGCACGCTTCCTTTACACATTGACCAGGTGCATCACATGCACCACTGGTGCAACCCTTTACACACAAAACAGGTGCAGCACATGCACTTGTAGTGCACACTTCCCTTCCACATGGACCAGGTACATCACGTGCAGCAGTGGGGCAAGCCTTCACACACACAACAGGTATAGCACATGCGCTTGTAGAGCCCACTTCCCTTACACATATACCAGGCACATCACATGCAGCACTGGTGCAAGCCTCCGTACGCAGAACGGGTACTGCATATGCACTTGTGGTGCACAATTCCCTCACTTACATAGACTAGTTACATCATGTACAACTGAGGTGCATATTGTCTTCACCCACAAAGCAGTCATTGCACATGCACTTGTGATGCATGCTTCCCTTACACATGGACCAGGTACACCATAGGCAGCACAGGGCGAACCTTCTGACACAGAACAGGGAAGGCACATACACTTGTGGTAGACACTTCATCACACTCATGGACCTGGTACACCACAAGCATAATTGGTACAAGTCTTTTTCACACAGAACAGGCACAGAACATGCACTTGTGGCAGTGGTGTAACAACGGCCACTGCAGCCATGCAGTGGGGGGGGGGGGTGTTGTGCTCCTCAGAACAGTACCTTGGCCTGAAAGCTCCTAAGTGACGCCCAAGGAGGCCCCTCTATGTACTAGGCAGGGGGGCCCACTCAAGTTTTGTTACGCCACTGCGTGTATGGTGCATTAGGGGATGTATATGCCCGCAGTGTGTGTGTGTGGGCGTTCGGTGCTGTGTGCTGTTTCAAGGTGTGCTTGGGGTAAACAGGGTTCATCCTTAATCTCTATGTGGATGTTCGATATTTGTGTCTTTTTTCACCGAGTTGTTGGTGTTAATGGGTGCATTCCTTTCTTGTGTCCGTGGAAAAGAATAGAGTAATGTGTTCTGTGTGTGTTGCTTACAGTCTGTCTGGGAATTCGTTCATTTTATTTTGCCTCTTTTGCTCACATTTATCATCTCTTCCTAGTCTTATTGTAGCTTTTGCTCTATTTTGTTACACTTAACTCCCATCTCCTTTTCTCCCCCTATACTTTTACCCCTCATTATATGTGTAAGTGCAGGCAATTTCATGGCTAATGGGGAAAACTCCTAGCTGAAAGGACACTTTCCTACTCACAGTGGCTGTAACAATTCCGTGGGTCATGGTGCAAATGTATGAGCTTTGTGGAGGAATTTTGTGTACATATACATAGAGCTTCAGTGCTCACACAGTCTTCTGTGGCTATTTCATGTTTCATTGACAAAGTCAGGCCTGTGTCTTTTCTGATTATTTTCTTTTTTTTTTTATTTCCACTGAAGTAGTTACACAACTCCTGTTTTTCACCCGTCTGTGTCTTAATGCTTTACTTGTATCACTCTAAAACCCTGGTGGGCTTTGAAGTGCTTATGACTTCATCAAATGTAAAGGGGGCCTGAGATGTTAATGACTTTTGTGCACGTTCCTCTCCATTCATTCATCCATCTATTTAATAGGTCGAGTGTGAGCAGTGCATGCGCTGCTCTGCGAGCCATGCTGTATTGGAATATGAAATAGAATCCTCTCCCACTTTCCGCCTATATTTGTCATTGGCATGTGTTATTGTCCTTCGTAAATGCTTGCTTCTGATTCACTAATAGGTTTGTTAGTCCCTCCTTAGTACCGCCTTGTCCTAATTTCTAACCTTCCATGAGGACCGGCCCTTTTACTTCGGTTGTTACACTGTACGTCTTTTTTAGTCTGTAGGCAATTATTTTCTTTAAATAGTTTCTCCTACTGCAGGCACAACATGCTTTCCTGCAACACTCAGTGTGCCATCCGCGCTTTCACTTCATACGCAGCCCGGGACAATGGCAGGAGCTTCCTTGAATAGATCTTGCATTTAAGAGAGTTTGAGCTATTGGCATTGTAAATGACAATGCCTCATTTAAATGTTTTGATAATTATCCCCTTTGGTATCGCTTTGTTCGCCCTGAGTTGGCAGGGTATGCCCAGACGTGGGTCCCTTGCTCACTCTAACACTGGATACAAGATAGGCTGGCTGATGAGGATTATGAATCCGAAACCGGTTCCAGGATGCTTGTTTCCGGTCCAGGGAAGACATGGCTTGGCAGTTCGGGCTCGACTGTTCCCATGAGGCACAGGGTCAGACTGATTTTCATATGGCCATGTCTGAACTGGGGTGGTGGAGTGAGCTAAAGAATGATGATGGATTAAACCCAGATCAGTTGACTGGGGGTGAGTGTTTGATTTGCTCAAGCGCTCCGTCCATCATCCCCTTTGGTATCGCTTTGTTCGCCCTGAGTTGGCAGGGTATGCCCAGATGAAGGTCCCTTGCTCACTCTACCACTGGATTCAAGATTGCCTGGCTGATGAGGATTATAAATCCGAAACCGGTACCAGGATGCTTATTTCCGGTCCAGGGAAGACATGGCTTGGCAGTTCAGGCTGGACTGTTCCCATGAGGCACAGGGTCTGACTGATTTCCATATGGCCATGACTGAACTGGGGTGGTGGAGTGAGCTAAAGAATGATGAAGGATTAAACCCAGATCAGTTGACTGGGGCTGAGTGTTTTATTTGCTCAAGCACTCCGTCCATCATCTTCTTTGGTATTGCTTTGTTCACCCTGAGTTGGCAGGATATGCCCAGACGTGGGTCCCTTGCTCACTCTAACACTGGATTCAAGATAGCCTGCCTGATGAGGATTATGAATCCGAAACCGGTCTCAGGATGCTTATTTCCGGTCCAGGGAAGACATGGCTTGGCAGTTCGGGCTGGACTGTTCCCATGAGGCACAGGGTCAGACTGATTTGCATATGGCCATGTCTGAACTGGGGTGGTGGAGTGAGCTCAAGAATGATGATGGATTAAACCCAGATCAGTTGACTGGGGGTGAGTATTTGATTTGCTCAAGCGCTCCGTCCATCATCCCCTTTGGTATCGCTTTGTTCGCCCTGAGTTGGCAGGGTATGCCCAGACATGGGTCCCTTGTTCACTCTACCACTGGATTCAAGATAGCCTGGCTGATGAGAATTATGAATCCCAGGATGCTGGTTTCCGGTCCAGGGAAGACATGGCTTGCCAGTTCGGGCTGGACTTTTCCCATGAGGCACAGTGTCAGACTGATTTGCATAGGGCCATGTCTGAACTGGGGTAGTGAAGGGAGCTAAAGAATGATGATAGATTAAACCCAGATCAGTTATCTGGGTGTGAGTGTTTGATTTGCTCAAGCGCTCCGTCCATCATCCCCTTTGGTATCGCTTTGATAACTATCAAAACATATAAATAAACGGCATTGTCATTTACAATGCCAATAGCTTAAACTCTCGTAAATGCGACACCTATTGCATTGCAAATGCTTGTTTTTAGTGTGCCCGGGACGATTTTTTTTTATCTCAACCCAACAATGCGCGAGGGTGTACAATTATGATGCACTCCTATGTACGTACCGAGGCAACTACTTAGTAGTGGGCCACCTGGAGCCCTGTGATGTAGGGCTTCACCGGACATTGCACAGTTACACCCGCTGGCCAGACATGGCCAGAGGATGTAAATAAATATGCGTGTCTGGTATGCAAGCTGCAGGGACCTCGTGGCCCGAGAGAGTCCCCTGCCACATACTTCACAATTTTATCACATCCGCTGTTGAACCCATTCAAGACTGAAATGGGGTTCAGAGGTCATCGATTAGTTCAATTTAGCCTCAATTCTACAGAGGAATCCAAGCGGAATAGCCTAATTTCTTCACATTTTACTTTTTAAATGTCGGAATGTTTTTCCCACTACAGTAAAGGAATCATGGATACAAAAATGCAGAAATTCGGGTACATGACGCACTATTCGCCTTCTACAGCTAAAAATAAAAACACTTTTCGATATTATTACTCGTGCAATTTTGTATATTCCAAATATTCATTGCCTTGCATCTTCCTCCCTCTAGAGGCAGGATCAGGAATTCATTTAAGATCTTAAAATACTTCATTTAATCTACGCACCTCTTGAATCTCAGGCTTCAAGAACACAATGATGACTAACGCGGGAACACGACGAAACCCAACGCCGTCTTTGGCTTCATTCAACGTTATGCAATTCCATCTTCAGGGAAGCTAATCTCAGGAACCATTATAGTTTATTTTTGAGATGTACCTGTGTTCTGCATGCTAATTATTGACAGATGAAATGCTTAGTACTTTAGTTCTATATAACGTTCTTCAGCTGAGCCAAAAGGTGTATATATGTATTTACAGTGTGCACTCATGGCAACAAAGCTTTATGGTGCTAGTCGAAGAGCAAAATAAAAAAAAGGCAATCTACTTCTTGCAGAACTAGGAAGAAGACATTGCATAAGTATGTTTTCGATTGACTGCAAAAGGACGAATGACCAGTATGTTACCACAGCGAGGCTAGAAATGACTGCCACCCACTGGCAGCTTGAACTAAGACATGTCCTCGAATCCGGGACGCTTTGCAGCTCTCCGTTGTCCATTTATAAAGTGCATAAGGCAAAAGGAGGCATACCATTTAAATTGCTTGACCAAAAGTGATAAAAACATTCCAGTCAGTGATTTTTGCAGCACACGCACAGAGGCTGATTTCATGTGTCACAAGTTCTGTAACCGGAACCGGAAGCCAGTGAAGATTCGCAAGGACAGCTGAGATGTCCTCTCCTCACATGGTCTGAATGTTACAGGACTTATGTTGTCTGAAGAAGACCCCAGTATAAGCCATTACAGGAGGTGAAGCTGCACAAAAAAGAGCAGTCGGGATACTTGTTACCACTTCACTCTACACATGCCACGTCTATGTCAAAGCTTTTTTCTTATGCTGTGGATCACTTTTTACTGGGGAAAGTCACAGTGCAGCTCATTACAGTAGATGAAGCTGCAGTAAAAATAGAAAGCAGAGGAGATACCAGTTACTACTTCACTGCACTCAAGCCATTGCCTTTTTTTGATGTTGTGGAGCATCGGGAAAAAAAAGAAAAGAAAAAAAGGTGCAATGATGTGGCTGCTTTAGCCGGTTGTGCCATTTTGTAGGTGCATATGTGCTATGAGTATTCAGTCACACACATCATCATACATGAATGCACCTACAGAATGACATGGGCACCATTTTCTTTTTTTTTATTGACCGATCTAAAATGGCAGATGCCATTCATATTGGTCAATAAAAACAATTACATTTTAATCATGCAAAAGCGCTCCTCTTATAGCAGAATGCACAGCAACAACTGGCAACTGATGGCCATAAAAAATAAAAATAAACACGAGGGGTGAGGAAGCAACAGAGGAGCAGGTGGGGGGAAGCAATGGGACGCTGGGGGGATAAAATAAAAATAAGGTCGGATGGGGTGATGATGGGTGTTGGACTTGGCCCTTTTTGCAGGGTCATCCCTAAACTTTTTGCCTTTCTCCTAGCCTTTTTTCTGACATGGTGTTGGTGGTTATAGGCCTCTGGGCACTTCAGCACTGCTATCCAGTGTAAAGTGTGTGTGCTCTCTGTGATAAATGTGGGAAGATTGGTCTATTCATGTTTGGCCTATTGAATTTACCTGTCAGTCCCTTGTAAAGTATTATCCCATATAGCCAAGGCTGGTAAATTAAATGCTACTGGTGGGCTTGCAGCACTTATTGTGCCACCCACCAAAGTAGCCTTTAAAACCTATCTCAGGCCTCTGCCATTGCAGGGCCTGTGCGCGCAGTGTCACTGCCGCTGTGACGTGGCACCAAAAGTGTGTGCCATGTCTGTGACCCCCCTTTTACTGCATGTCAGTCACCCCTAAGGTAGGCCCTAGCTAGCCCTATGGACAGGGTGCATTGTAGGTAAAGGTAGGACATGCACCTTAAGTATGTGACATGTCCTGGTAGAGACAAACAGCCATTTTGTTTTCTCAGTACTGTGGGGCTGCCCTCCAATAGGAATGCATTTTGGATTCCCTGATAAGTGTTTCTATGGTAATTCCTGATATGAGAGGAGCAGCAAGGTCAAGTTTGGTATATTTGGAATTGTAATAATAAATGCTGCCCAATGGTGTGCGCAGTTTTATTATGACTATTTGAGAAATGCCACTTTTAGAGGTTTGCATTTCTGTGTGCTATGTGTCTGTCTGCCTGATGGGAATTGCATGTGTGGCCCCTAAGCTATTATGGTTATATATAACCGGGATAGTTGAATATATGAGTGTAACGCCGACTGATGCTTCCACGCTAGCCGGAGAAAAAACACTGATACTGATGTTTGCCGATGACACATTGATCTTGTCCAAGACCCCGAGTGGGCTTCAGAAAGCCCTCAAAATCTTTGAGGACTTTTGCTCGCAGAGGGGCTTGGAGGTCAATGTGTCTAAGACTAAGCTAAATGGCTTTTAATGCTCGAAAGGTCCACATGGGGGGCTTTAGAATGAAGGATGGACTGCTGGAAAAAGTCACGGAGTTCACCAATTTAGGGCGTGAACTTCCAAGAAAATATGAAGTGGGATCACCAGATCGAACTAGCGTCCCTCAAACACAGGCAGATTTCAGGAATTCTCTATCAGGAACATAATCCCTCCCACTCTAAGCCCATTAGCCCAGCTCTAGAAATCTACAAAAGCACTAGATTATCCCAGAGCACCCCAATGTGCCCATTATTAATTGATCTAGGTAAAAAACTGATTGCAGCGGTCGCCAAATTTCTCCCCCTCCTGTATTGGAGGAGACTCTGGACCACACCAGAACTTGCAGGCTACGCAAAAGGTTTCCTAGAAATAATAAGGGCTGATACCACACATCGTATCAAATGGCTATGGGCGGTCAGAGATCTTTTGGCGGATATAGGCATGATCTCGATTTGGGCATACCCTGAAAACTCTCCCTTTCCAACAAAAAAGGTGTTGAAGGCTAAGTACTGGAATTGGTTCCAGGTTAACAAACTTAGGAAAAGGGAGTCATTTACCCTTACTGGCCGTTTCTTGGATCATAAAGCCACCCCGAAGCTGGAATCTTACTGGGACATAATAACTAAACCATTGGACCGTAAGTTGTACTTCCAGTTCAGGGTGGGAACACTCCCGGTGAGATCATTTACGGCACAATGGTCAGCTCAGGAAGTATCTACATGTCCGGGGTGCAGAACCTGTAACGAATCCATGGCCCACATCCTTTTTGTCTGTGTTGCTTATGCTGCCCCTCGTCAGGCATGGTTGCTCCCAATCTGCAGGCTCTTGGGCTTGAGGCGTGCAGCAGAAGCAAAACGCATTCTGCGGACCGACCCCTCACCGCCCATTGCAACAGCCATCCCAAAATTTCTAGGGTGGTCATGGACTTTGAGGGGTCACCTAATAACCCAGAGCGAGAGTATAAACTGAGACGCTCTAAACCAATGATTATACCTCTAAGTAGGTTATGGTGGAATATAGCGAGTGATCCACTGTGCCTTATATAGTTGCATATTGCAGAAACAAAGTAATTCATAATGGTACAGTGTCTAGTGATGAGTTTTGTATACAGTTTAATTGTCTCTATGTTGCTCTATAATGAGATTTTAATTATCAGGTTAAGAGAACTCGCTATACTAGAAACATGACTAGCCCCTAAAGGAGGTTTGCTTAAGAGTGTGCTCTTCTATTTTAATCCATGAATCACATCAACTTGGAATGTGAAGTAGTTTTTCTACGTGTTTTAATGTATGTCTTTTTATGACTCATGTTTTTATATAATTAATTCCTTTTGTATGTTTGCGAAATCCTTTTATGTCTGTAAATTGACAAATAAAGCTGTTGAAATGGAAATAGAATTGCATGTGTGGCTTTTGAGTGACAGAGGCTGGGAGGTGTGTGTGGCTCCAGGAGGGGCATGGTGAGTCAGCACTAGGCTGAATGTGACATCTGCATTGGTAGTAGTGGGCCTGACCCTGAATAGATCTGTGCCTAGCCTGGACATTGATGGCTCTGCCCCCTGTGGTGTGTCTGATCACCTAGCCCCCCACCTGACAAAGGGGAAGAGGAGCTTGGAAGACAAAGTGCTCCAATTCCCTCCTGAACCGGTAGCATCCGGTTCCCCCAAGTCCTATGCTGCAGACAAAGAGATTGTGTGGTATAAATGAAGGGGCTGTGACCCCATGTTTTTTGTTCTATGCTTGTGTGCTGTTCCTGGCTTGCTGCTGCTGGGGCCCAGGAGGAATTGCCAAGGGGGCTTACCTCTCTGCTGGAGGGCCCTGTGTGCTGGCCTCCCTGGGCCCAGCTTTGCCCCCTGGACCTAGAAAAACATTTTGGCTTGGACCCTTTGTTTCTCTTTAGATCCAGGACTTTGGCTGTATCTAGCGCCTTGTGAGCGCTTTTATTTTAATTATCCTGAAGGGGAGTGCTGTGCTTTATTTTCCCCAGGAGAGAGGAGCGCTGGAGCTTCGCAGCGCTTACCTGCACCTCGCTGCTGGGGGAATCCCCAGTGTAGGGATTCCCCTGTGATGCTTTAGAAGCAGGTGCCCACCCCACATTGCTGTGATGTCCACTATAGCGGGAGCCCACTCCGTTTTATGATGATTTAAAATGGCAGGTGCTCACCCCGCATTATGGTGCCTTTTTGCGGGTGCCCACCCCTCTTATGCTTTATTTTATTTACGGGTGCCCACCTCACATTTTGGAGAATTCACAGCCGCAGCCCGAGTGGAAGTCAGGCGCGTTCGCCTGACTACGAGCAGGGCCTCGGCGGCCAGCGGAGTGGGGAGAAGAAGTCCTGCCCACCGGAGAAGCCGTCTGGAGCTCGCAGGCTCCCCCGCTAAGGCCAGTGTCCCCGGAGAGGGACCGGGTGATTGAGCATGCAGGGGGAGCCTTGTGGGCTCCGCAGGAGAGCGAGAACGGGTGAAGAGAGCAGATAAAGCTTCCTCAGTGCGGGAGGAGACCGGAGTAGTCCTGCCCGGCAGCCCCAGTGAGTAAGGGCTTCTCCAGTGTTGTGGTGCCTTTCGAGGCACGGTGTCGATGCTTGGTCTGTGTGGTCCCGCAAAAGAATGGCCGCCCCAACGATGGGGATATTTGTTTTTAGAGCCCCTTGGGAGGGTCCAGAGGACACAGTGGTGCTGGGCCCCCCTTTATGGATATTGTCACAGCTGGCCGCCGTAGCGGGCAGCTGCAACGTGGGCATATTTGTTTCTAGGGCCCCCGTGGGGGTCCAGAGGGCACCGAGGTGCCCGCGCCTGCTCTTTGTTTACTCCCAGCTGTCCCGCCTGATAGAGGGCAGCTGCAAAGCTTTGCACACATTGGTATAGAAGTCGTTGAGTGGGACAGGAGAGGGCACAGTGGTTCCAGGCCTTTTCTGCTTCACAGCTGCACAGCAATTAGCAGAAACTGCAACGTTTAGGCCAACATTTCTTTGGGGGCATTTTGTATGAGATAGGAGTGAGATACACTCCTGTGTCTCAGCGCAATTGCACGCTTTTGGTTTTTACTGCAATGGCAGCCCTGACATTATGGACATAGGGCCTTTGCGCCCTCTGAAAAGGCCAGTTGGTCAGGGGGACAGTCTGAGGTTGATAGGGTGCCAGGCCCTACTTAACTTATATGGTGCTAGGAGTGTAATTTACGCACCGTGATGTATGCCTCTAGTACTTTTATTTAGGAGGTTTATGCATAATGCGTTTATGCTGCTAAGGCCTAATGCGTAATGTGTTTATATTAATGAGGTTTGGAGCCTAATGCGTTTTATGCCTACTGCTTATGCCTAATGTCATGTTATGATATTTTAGGATGGTGTCTAATGCAAATATGATAATGTTTAGGTCATTATGGTAGTTACTGGTTGTGTTTTACATTTACTTACCTGTTCTGATGGTTCTGACCATGGCCCGATTGGCCTGGTCCTGTATATACTCCCCTGTGAATATTGCCAGTGCCAGTTGGCACAGTGTATATTGTGTGATTACTATTCTAATGTGTTTATGACAATACAAAGGCTATTTTTTATATATAACCTTGTATGGAGTTCCTTTTGTGGTGTGCCTCGTATGTTGCTGCTGTGTGTGTGTTGCGCAAACGCTGTACATTGCCTCTGGGATAAGCCTGACTGCTCGTGCCAAGCTACCAAGAGGGTGAGCAGGGGTTATCTTCATAGAGTAACTCCCTTGCCCTGACTACAGTGGTGGTTTCTGCCTGGCTTAGGCGCAAGCCCTTGCCAACCAGAAATCCCATTTCTAACAATGGGAAAAGCAGCAAACAAGTGAGAGAGCAACACAGAGTATGGGTGCACATGGGGGCAGGTATTTTGACAGGTGGGAAAACCATACGAGAGTGAGAGAGCTAGAAAGTACATGCACTCCGATGGTGTGTTTAAAGAAAAATAAAAAATTATCTCCATAAAAGTGAACAGTTGAAGTATACAAATCAGCCAATTAAAAGGATGGTAAAGCGGCTGTGTTCCAGACCTAACGATGTTTGCATTTGACGGTGCTGTACGCGTCTAGAAACATTTTTAGATGTGTGAAATACATGTTTCAGCCCGTGATTTCTAAACAATTTTTCTAGAGATAAAACCCTGAATAAAATATATAAAAACAATTTTTATAAGCATAAAAAGAATATGCATGGTGGCTGGCCCAGAGGATTTAACATATACTCACTGGCTCCCATATTTTGTCTTCTTGAACTTATCTCTCTTGTACTGGGCATGCTCCTTCTCCAAAGTCTGAACTCCACATATGATTTGCCTTAGTGTTTTGTAAGTCTCCTGGGGGTCGTCGATCAGGAATGTGGAGTACTCATCCTCCTCAGGACCATCATAAACCGATTTGCTACCACAAGCCTCTAGAGAAACACAACACAAAGCAGAGCGTATGATTTTAGGCACTGCAAAAAAAAAACACAGAAACTCCATCATTTGTACCTGCCTCCAAGCTAAGTAGAAAGAACAAATGATGGACAGTATGATGAACAAATGAAACATTTACCCCCAGTCACAGATCTGGGTTTAACCCATCATCTTTTTTCTCACCACACCAGCCCAGTTTGGAACCAGCCATATGCATATCAGTCTTGACCCTGCCCCGCATGGGAATAGTCCAGCCCAAACTGCTAGGCCAGGTCCTCCTTGGACAGGAAGAAAGCATCCTGGGACCGGTTTTGGGGTATCACCTTTAAATTCCAGGCTGAATCCAGTGGCATATTGAACATTGGACCCACATCTGGGCATACCCTTCTCATTTAGGGCAACAAAAACAAAAATAACAAATGATGGACAGAATGCTGAGCAAATCAAACATTAACCCTGAGTCACCGATCTGGGTTTAATCCATAGGTTTTTTGCTTACCATGTCACCCCTGTTTGGACCCAGCCATTTGGAAACCAGTCTTGATTCTGCTCCCCATGGGACCAGTCCAGCCTTAACTGCCAGGTCAGGTCCTCCATGGACCGGAAACAAGCATCCTGGGACCTGTTTCGGGGTATCACAACTCCTCGGCCAGGCTAGCTTGAATTCATTGGCAAAGTGATCAAGGTACCAACGTCTGGGTATACCCTTCCCTCTTAGGGTGACATATAGTAAAAAGAACAAATGATGGACGGAATGCTTAACGAATCAAACATTGACCCCAGTCACAGATCTGAGCTTAATCCATTGTTCTTTGCCCAACACACCACCCCAGTTTGGAAGCAGCCATTTGCAAATCAGTATTGAGCCTGCTCCCCATGGGAACAATCCAGACCTAACTGCCAGGACAATTCCTCACTGGACCGGAAACAAGCATCCTGGTACCGGTTTTGGCGTATCACCCCTCAACAGCCAGGCTAACTTGAATCCAGTGGCACAATAAGTATGGGACTCTGGGCATGCATGCTCACTGTGTCACTGGATTCAAGCTAGCCTGGCTGATGAGGGATGATACCCATAAACTGATCCCAGAATGATTGTTTCTGGTCCAGGGAGGACCTGGCCTGGCAGCTTTGGCTGGACTGTTCCCATAAGTAGCAGGGTCAAGACTCATTTCCATATGGCTAGGTCCAAATTGGGGTGGAGTGGTGAGCAAAAAATATGATGGAACAAACCCATATCTGTGACGGGGTGAATGTTTGCATTGTTCAGCATTCCATCCATCATCTGTTCTTTTTGCTTTTGTTGCCCTAATTGCGGAGGGTATGTCCATAAGTGGGCCCTGTGGTCATTGTCCCATTGGATTCAAGATAGCCTGGTTGATGATGGGTGATACCCTGAAACCGGTACCAGGATGCTTGTTTTGGGTCCGGGGAGGCCCTGGCTAGGCAGTTCAGGCTGGACTGTTCCCATGAGGATCTGGATCATGACTGATTTGATTTACATATGGCTGGTTCCAAACTGGGGTGGTGTAGTGATAAAGAAAATGATCGATTAAACCTAGATGTGTGACTGGGGGATGGATGGAATGCTGCATTGTTCAGCATTCCATCCATCATATGTTCTTTTTGCTTTTGTCGCAAAAAGTGGGAAGGGTATGCCCAGATGTGGGTTCCGTGTTCATTGTGCCACTGGTTTCAGATCAGCTTGGCTGATGAGGGGTGATACCTGGAAACATGGCCCATGATGCCTGTTTCCGGGTCAGGGAGGACCTGGTAGTTCAGGCTGGACTGTTCCCATGGGAACAGGATCAAGACTGATTTGGATATGGCTGGGTACAAACTGGGGTGGCGTGGTGAGCAAAACACAATGGATTAAACCTAGATCTGTGACTGGTGGTGAATGTTTGCAGTAGTCAGCTTCTGTCCATCAAAAGCTCTTTTTGCTCCAAGCTAAACAGTGCAGTTTTCATTTGTCAGTCTCTAAGTATTGAAGATCTTCATGTGTATTATCACTTCAGAAATATGCGAAGCAACTTGAAGGCAAATGATGTGTGCAAGTAACATCATAAAACACAGACTTAAGTCCTAATAACAAATACCTGTTTGCATCTGAAACAGGATTGCAAACAGCACAAAATGACCCATCGAAGATTTTACCCATCCAATGTGAAGCAGGAAACACATGCCACTAACTGGGTGGGAAAATTGCGCATAAATACAATTTTGGATAGCGTGGAACTAAAGGAACTGTGCAAAAAGTGGATTATTCATTATTTTCAGGGCCCAAATTCAGAATCGTTGCAAATTGAGAACCCACTGTTTAATGCGTCCTGCACAGACAGTAATTAGTGGGTGCACACTTTGCACCAGTGATTGCTAGGACATTCTAATCAGGGCCTTAGTGATTTATAGCAACAAACAACAATATGGGGAGAAAAGTTGGTCAGTGACATTAAAACACTGTCACAGAATATACGATGAACATTATTCATTCAAAGCAAAGGAGTGACTGCATTGCCCTTTGCGTGTATGCGTGTACATTTGATGGTTGAAGACTGTGCTTGAGAGTTATCATGTATGCAGTCAGCGATGCTGCCGTTTTCAATTCAAGGAGGGTTAGTGTTACTGAATTGGAATGCCAGGAAGGAGACCTAACTGAATCTTGATGTGGCAGGTACATTTAGGTACAATGGGGCATGGATCCAGCATTAGGTTTGTGATCACAGAGTACCCAGAGTATGAAAAGATATAGAAGGGGCTAGGGCAGAGGTTCCCAAACTTTTTGACCCGTGGCTCCCTTGACCTAATTGGCAGTTGGCCGTGGCTCCCCACCATTTTTTTACCCATCTTGTAAGCCCGACCTCGGGAGTTCTTCCTGTTGCCGTCCTTAAATAAATTGGGATGCAATGAAGGTATTATATTCATATTTGTAACAAAATAAAAAGATAACAGTTGTTTAGTAAAAACCCGTTAAGTGAGAAACTTTACAGAATAATAGCAAAATATGTATTCATGCAACTTTTTTTAACCACACAATAGTTTCAAATGCTGAAAATACCGCCCTGCACACACATACCCACATACACACCATCGCAGCAAATGTAACTACACCCACACCAATTCAGCACATGCTGTGGAGCACACACACCACTGCAAAAGTGCAGTGGAGCACATGTAAGTCAATGAAAAGGCAGCAGATGCAACAGAGAGCACACACGTGCTCCAGTGATGCAAACTGTGTGCCTGGTTCCAAACCCTTATTTATGCCAGCTGCTACTTTCAGTAGCTTTTGGTACTGAGACCCACTCTGAGAAAATGGAAAAATTGAGTTTGGTCTGTTGTAATCAGTATCACTAGCATTATTTTTACACTAAAAAGGCGGGCTCCACGGACCTTGTTAAAATAAAGAAATCGTGATAATAAGGCTTATGATTTCTTTAACGAGGTCTGTGGAGCCTGCCTTTTCAGTGGAAAAATAAGGCTGGAGATACTACTATTATTTAAAATGCCATGCCGATCTTCTGCTCAACCTCAGTTGTGTGTGTCACGGTGCTCCAGCGTATGTATTCATGAGCATCTGTATGTGCCCTATGGAGACGCTGCATGTGACCTATGCAGCCATTGTGTGTTATGAAGGCCTTGTACGTGTACTCTGGAGGCCCAGTAGGCGTGGTATATGGTGCCATTGCAAGTGCACAATTGTACTCCCAACCTATGTTGCACATGGTTCCTGCTAAATAAGTGTAAACTGCACATGCAGCTATAAAAATGAAAAAGAAAGCTGTTCTAGGAGCCCAAGATTTGCAAGCTGCACAAAGGTCAAATCCCACATATAGGCCTACAAAGTTGTTTCCCACCACTTAGTCTTAAGAAAAATTTAACTGGGTAAAATTTTGAGTGGCCGCACAAGCGTTAGACTGTGTTTAAAAGAAAAGACAAACATGTATGCCTTTAAAAAGCCATATTTAGCACCTTTGTAAATCATCTGTGAACCTTCACTATATGTGTTGCACAGCTGTAAACCTGAACTAAACGTTTTGCACAGATGCTTAGTATTCAAATCTTTTAAACAGTATGCACAGTATATGATAACTTTTTCCAGTTACATTTAAAAGGAAACATTAGCACTGAATGTCGTATTTTTCCTCCCCCACACCCCCCTTTTCTCCCTCAAATTCTTGGTGTATTGATTATTCACTAACAATTTGGCAAAATAACTTCCAAGTGTGATTGTGCTGAACTGTAATGCGAAACCAGTGCTTAATTTGAGCAGGTGCTTTCAGGTGCTCAGCACCGGCACTTCTTTCACAGGGCCGGGGCTACAATTTCTGACCCTGCAGGTGGTGGTCTCAATGTTAATTGTTCAAATTCAAAATAAAAATAATAACATACATTGCATGGTGACTGGCTGGTAAATGTTCATCGACTGGCCAGCATATGCCTGTCCAGGCAGGCATGATTGTTTATCACCACGTTAGTGATGATGTCATCAGGCCGATCACGAATCCAAGAAGTCATCGGCAAACTATAGATTGCTTTCTATTCCCTGAGTCTGCTACACCCTGCCACTGCCTGAGCCAAAGCCTCCCATTGGATAATTGTAGTTGGGGGCTGGCTCATGACGGAGTTGAGGCCAGAAAGCTGCAAGAGCACATTTGGAACTTGGGAGTGAGGGCTCTTAAGGAAGAATAAACTAAAGTAAGTGCGGACTTTCCACTTCCTGCATAGCCAGAGTAGCATATACTGCAGCGCTGCATTGCTGCCATCCTCAACATTCTCGATGCGGCTGTGGACCAACACAGCTTTTGTGCGCCATGGCGTCACCTGTAGAATCTGTGCACTGCAACGCAGCATGGTAATTGCTGAGCGTGCGTGAGTCCAGTACAGTGGCGTAGCTAGAGCTTCTGGCACCCGGGGCTATACCTCAGATTGCCGCCCATTGCCGGGGGTTGGGGAAAAAGGACGGCGAACAGCGGGGGTGGATTGGCAGGGTTTAAGTTACAACGCCACTCTCTACTCCACTGAAGCTGTGGCCATCTCGAGAGCAGCTCCATTTCACGAGATGCCAACCGTCTGGCTTGCATCTCTCTCCTTGTTGTGACCGGCCGCCCACATCAGGCTCGCTCTGGCCGGCCGGCTCAGCTGCACAGGCCATTATCGTGGGACAGGCTGGGTCGTCGGTGGGCGTGATGCAGCCGGCCAAGGGATTCATTACCTCGCCGGCTGTGAGCTCATCAACAGAAGCTATGAGCCATTTCCAAGTTCAGCTGCTGCCCATGAACTCCCGAAAGTGAAAGCAGTGTCTCTCTTGACTCTCGAGTCGACTCGAAGCGTCACTGCAACAGTCCATGGGCTGGCCAAAAAAAGATGCCCATGGCCACCATTGGTAGCGCTTTCGCGCCCTACAAGATTGACGGGGTTGTATGTCGGAACAACGAGTTCCCCAACCACGACTTGCCTAACAACGAGGTTGCAACCATGACCTTGTTTAAACCACATTTATTTTACCACGCATTCCTTTACCATGATCTTTCATAGTAAAGGAATGCATGTTAAAAAAAATGCTTTCCAACTAGTACGCCGATCCCCCCACCCCTTAAAAACGAATTTCCCACACCCAAAAAATATACACGATCACCCACACACTATAAACTAAATTTCCCTCACCCTAAAAACAATCATGATCACCCACACACCCTAAAAACTAACCCCAACCCCTACAAACGAATCCCAAAGCCCCCCAACTCCTGTATATTTACCCCAAATGCCCCGCCCTCTTACAACTGATTCCCCCACTTTAAAAATAAACACAATTACCCTCAAACCCTAATAACTAAACCCCAACTCCTAAAATCTAACCCAAAACCCCCCACCCCCTGAAAATCAACCTCTCTTACCTGTTCCTCTGCGACGCTCCTCCGAACTCGAGATGGGAGGAAAGGTCAGTAGAGACAATTGACCAGGGTCTGTTGGTTTCTGCTTTGTACAGTATTAGGACCAGCAATGGAGGTCGGATGTAGTACGGTAATCTGTTTCCTACATGCCACGGTGAGTAACTTGGGACATGCCCGAAGGACGCTATGCGGGTGGTGTTCTTTTGTACTGACTGCTTTGAGATCTTGACCGCAGCTTGGGACTAAGATGAGACAATGGTCCTCGGTCGAGGGTGACACAGGGACGGAAACAAGAGGAGGGGCTCTTATGGCGACAGTGTAGTGGGTGCCAAATAGGGTCAGTCCAGTGAGGTTGAGATTTTGTTAGTGCAGAAGGGTCACAAGGAGACAGTGACTTGGGACTCACGTGGGTCATTATAACTTGGGGTCAGTGCAAGGGTCCTCTCTATTGACATCACAGTGGGGCTCAAAGGCAGGCAAAGCAGGACGCTTCAAATGAGGCAGTGTAGTGGGGGCAGTGCAGATGGATACATAGGAGACGGTTCTGGGAAGTAAGTCCACACGGAAATAGTACAGGCAGGTTCATACGAGATGGTGCTGTGCGGCCTATAGGGAGACAGTGTATTGTGATTCAAACGGAGTCGGTGCAGGAGGTTTACACAAATGGGGAAGTTCACCAGAGACAGCACAGAGGGCTCAAACAAGATCAGTGCTGAGATGTACACACAGAAATAGTGCAGGTAGGTTCACAAGAGACGGTGCCTCCTGAACAACGACACAAGTCAAACTCCGCCCTGCCAGAACACTAAACCGAACCAGCCTTAACCACGCACATGTGTGGTTAAGGCTGAGTCATTGTTCGGGCAAGTCGTTGTTCGGCTTGCGTGACAACGAGTTTGGAGTCGTCGTTCAGGATGTCTCCCGCATGATTTGCTTGCAAGCAGGTGCACTTGCACTTTCTACTCGTGTGGTGTACTGCTGCCGCACATGTGCCTGCCGCCCCCAAAATAGTGCTGCCAGGGGCAGACCCCCCCCCCCCCCAGCTACACCAGTGGTCCAGTAGGCACCACAGCCATACTTACTGGTATTGGCAGCATTAGGGCTGGAGACAATGCCTGTGCTGTAGCAGGCAGGGTCACAGCAAGCTGAGCCGTGGATGCCAATGCCATCGCCATCGCCATCCCTGGACCTACTAATTACAGGCAGCACTAGTAGTGACATCACCAGCTGTGCTTGAGCTGCCGTCTGTTTCGCAATAAACCCAGTCATACCGCACTGATTAATATATGCAAATAAAGCATTTTCATTTGGTGTACATTTTGTTTTTGCACTCGGTGTAGGTCAGAAAGTAAAACACGTCATCTTCCACTTCTTTAGGAATGACAACAGGAAAACGCAGAGTTCAAAATAGCAGGCACATGTACAGAATGACGACAGGGGTCACAGGCAGCAGCAGTGTTATAGATGAGAGAGACAGCAGGAGTAAAGAGGAGAAAGAAACAACAAGAGAGTAGAGAGATAAGACAGAGCTAAGTAGAAGAAAAGGAGAGCAAATCAGATACAAAGAGAAAGCAGCCATGATGTGAAGAAGAGAGCATTAGGAAGAGAAGATAGAATGAAAGGATATAGAGGACAGGACAGAGGGGAAACAAAGCAGGCAAATGATAAACAGGAGACACCGCTAATCACTGCTAGAAGAGTGATAGTAAAGAGCCAAGATTGAGGGGAGAGAGAGCTTAGTATGGATAAAAGTGAAGAGGAAAAATGGCAGGGCTAGAATGAATAGAGGGCAAATCAGAAATACAGGGAATAGGGTAATACACCAGGTCTGACAAAGATGATAGAAAACAATTAGAGAGGTGAGAGGATAGATCTTAGAGCAAAGACTTAGGGGACAGACAACAGATCAAGGTTACACAATAGAATCTGAGGCAGTGAGAGTGTTGAAAGTGGGGCTCACCGGAGGAAGAAGTGAGCTGTGGCCTCCTTGACAAAATGTTCAGCACCTGCACTTCTTTCTTTACAAATTAAGCACTGTGCGAAACCAGAGCTACAGGGTCTCTTTGAAACAGCAGCACGCCTCAAACAGATCGATGCGGTGCAACGCGCACAACAGTCAGGATTAATTTAAAGCCTCTCCAGCTGTTCTCCAAATATTGTAGCCTTTTATTGCATTTCCAGCACGCTCGCTGTCCAAGTTAATGCTTCAGGATGCACCGCTCTTTCTCCCAGCCAAATTCACTGTGATGCGATAGATTACATTACAAGATTGAAAGCAGGAAGTGGACAGAAAACACTCTGTGCCAATGTCTTAAAGCACGTTCGACGCGTGCATACGTACGCACGTATGCGTATGGCGGCAGTGAACTCTTGGGGCAAACCATTTTGAAGGTGGCATTTCAAATCCCCCTGCATGTTGCACTTCGGCTGCAATTTCCACAATCCACATCCTGCGCGGTGCCCTTGGCTTCTCATCACGGCGCACCGGGGTGCCCCTGCGCACACTTTGGGAACCACTGGGCTAGGCCATATGTGGATCAGTAGGGACTTTTTTTTTCTTCTTCAAACAAACATTTTTGCAGTTTGTTGAGTCACTAGCAAGGCAAACATAGCATTATAAGAGGTGCATCTTCCAGTCGATAGGTCATACATCGTACAGTAACCATACTCCTCATACAGTGATACATACTTCCAACATTGGAAAAAAGGGAAAACATTTTAGCATAACTGTTGTAAAGACCCGTATAAGTGTTTGAAACATGGCAAAACACGATGGCATAGAATAGGACCATCGTACCTCCTGGACGACATGCAATAACAACATAGGTAATATAAACCCAGTACCCCCAAACTGGCATCAAAACACCGTGCTTTGTGGGCATTTGTATAATGGAGGCAAGACTTTGGTATGGGAGTGGAACGCATATTGTAAAATATCATGCAGAGCGTAGTTCCGGTGCCATGAAGGTGTTCTAAAATGCAAAGAGACAACAAGGAATAATGGAGCAAGGCAGAGAACAACAGCAGGCCGTGCCGTGTCAGTAGTTAAATAAGTGATATTAGCGAGGAAAGGGCAGTTCTAAGACAAAGTAAATAGAAAGCAGATTAATTGGAGTTTGTAGTGAGAGAGAGCGGAGTCTCTCCCATGCTCTACTCTTGAGATTTAAAGGATTTAAGGATATCATCCATACTATAGCATTGGGCTGTTTATGCAGGCCATGATGTTCTTCCCTGCCCATGGGATAACTCTCAGCAGTACCCCAACACACCACATCCTCTCTCCAATGAAAAAAACTGGGAGCCATGGGAGATTTCCATGTCTTGTAAGTAGATGTGTTGCCAATAGAAGTGCTAGATCGATGGAACATGTATAACCTTAGAGCCTTTAGGCTTAGGGCATATCCCTAGTAGATAGACTTCAGATGTGCCCAATGTTCATAACCCTTCAAGTCCGCCAGGGTGCTCTGAATAGCTGCCCAATACAGAGACAATGAGGGACAGGCCCAGAACATGTGGAACAAAACTTCATCTTGTGCTTGACAATGTGGACAGTTGGAGGAAGCTGTGGGGAACATGGAATGGATTTTCTGTGGTGTTAGGTAAGCTCTATGTAGATTGAGAACTGTATAAATTTGAAGCGGGAGTTGCGGGAAATCTTACTGGAGTACTCATTGATGAAATTCCATTCCCTATCATGCAGGACATGGGACAGTTCGTCCTCCCATTCTTTGCGCATAGTGCTCAGCGGTACACCAAGGTGTGAGCGCAGACCCTGGTACAGAGCTCGAGTAGCTGCTGTTCCTGGCCCATAATCTGCATTGCTTGAATACATTTGTGTGTGGCAGGTTCCGAGCAGAGTGGCGTCTAAGAGTCTCGGACATATCAAAGGATGCTAGCATGTGTCAAAAAAGCATGTCCTGTAGACCATGAGTTAGAGTAAATTCCTGATGGCTCATTAGATTTTGGTCCAAAAAGAGATATCCAACCGTCATGATGCCGGCCTGTTCCCAGAGCGACAATCTCCTAATTAATATCATACCTAGCGATGTGTCTAGACCTTTGAGGGGAGTACTCGGGACATAGTGTTGGAGCGAGTTTGAGTAACATAGTGCAGTCTTCCAGTATGTTAGAGCTATCTGGAGTAGAAGTGGTTGAAGAAAAGGCGGCCCTATTCCCAGGAAGAGCAGTTGCTGCAATTTACATAATTTAAGCATGTGCTGTGAAAGCCAATTTCGGACAGGTTATGGCCTGTCAGCCAATACGATAGCCATTGCAGTTGCCCCACCAAGCAATAGGAATCTGGGGTATCCATACCACCACTGGTAGGCGGCAACTGCATCTTGGGTAGGCCTACTCTGCGTCTCCCAGAGTCCCACATCAGCTCAATTAGTAAGGAGTTGAGTAACTTAAACTTCAAAGCAGGTATCACCACAGGCAGATTGACATAATGATACAACTGGCAGGGTAGCATGACCATTTTACCTAGATTTAGCCATCCTGCGACAGGAAATCCAGAATTCAATTTGCGACCTAAACAAGGTGATAGCTTTCATGAGGTTACTGTTCAATGCATCTTTAGATTCACGGTTTATCTATATACCTCAATATTGAAAAGTGTGATGGGCTAATTGTATACTATCAGGACCAAATGAAAGAGCAGTCTCTGCAGTGGTATCTGTGAATGAAAAATAGTGGGACTTGCTGTAATTTACCTGGAGGCCAGATAAGCAAGGGACATCTGGTCTCTGGGCACTGACTGCGAGCAACGTCAATAATCTGATGAAGGTGGCGAATGTTAAGGGAGGTGTTACATCATGGGACAAAACCATAGTGGTCTACAGTAATTAAGTGTGGGAGCAGAGGAGCAGAGGAAGCAGGTGCCACACCATCTCCTTGCTTAGGATTTTATATTTGGTGTTTAGCAAGGACAGTGACCTAAAAGAGCTAATATCTTCCAGGTCATGGCCTGGCTTCAGCAAGGAAGTGACTAACACCTGACACATGTAGGGAGGTAGTGTGCCTGCTTCGAATTATGCTTTATAAAGCCATTCTAGGTGTGGCACCAGATGAGATGCAAATGTGGCATACAATTCAGTGGGTAATCCATCTAATCCTGGGGTTTTGTTTCTAGCGAGTCCATCAATGTTGCACCGTATTTCACCTGGAGCAAACAGTTACTCCACCGCCTCTCTATCAGTAGCTGATACGCTAGGCAACTGTAATCCTTCTAATATTCACCTAATGGCTTTTGGCTCAGGAGGGGGAGGGGCGGTGTATAAATTGGATTAGAAGTCTCTAAAGCATCTGTTAATGTCCAATTGTGTTAGCATGCTGTTATTCGGCGATGCAAGCACCAATAAGATTGTAGTAGGTGGTGGTTTCGGCCTAATCATTTGCACAAGCAGTTCACTGGCCTTATCACTGTCCATGGGTGTTCTATGTGTGTCGGCTGCATAATCAAGTACCCACAGACGCTCCAGGAGTTCAGCATGACTAATTCTTGCCTCCTGCAGCTGATCCTACTGGGCATTGTCTTTTGCTGCTGCCCATTCTAGCTGGCCTCTGCGATTCTCAATGTTAGTAAGGCCTTCAAGGACTATTCTACGGGCCCCCAAAATGGACACACCCCTTACCAACATCTTAAATAAAAACAGTTGTCCCCCCACCTCTTGTACAACTTAATAACCTCATTAGCGAAAATGTGTGTTTCTTGTAGGTAGTCTATATGTGCTTTGTGGCAATTAAGCTGTGGCAGGATTTGGTGTCGCTTTTGAATGGAGCCCATGCCCCTGATCTTCCATGTTATGACACTGCAGCTATGCTCGATATCTGGAAAGGTACTAGGTAAATATTAAATATATATACATGCTCCCCCAGTGTATAAAACCAACCCATATATAACAGGCATGTGACAATGCCATCAACATTCATACAATTTCCCAATACTAGGTCCACTGAAGAAAGATCGTTCGACTGAAACCATCGAAACTTGTGAACAGGGTAGTGGAGGACACACAGTCAAACGAAAGGTGGACCAAACATATATGACAACACATTTCTGGCTGTGTAGCCCCGGTCTCTATGGTGTGCGGTGTGGCCGCCAGAAGCAGGAAGTTTGCATGATGAGAAAGCAGTACAGGGTAGAGGCTGCAAAAAAGTAGTGAAGGGCCAATTGAACTCAGCCCCAGGTGACAAAGGAGACCCCTAAAATAGCGGAGCAACATCTGGGCCAGGCCTCTAATATAACAATAGATCAGGGGGACAGTAAGTCAGACACCACCCTGTAGGAGAGTGTATAGGTGTCTCCAAAGCTAGTGGACAAGCACCACAGCACTCAACACCTGTATCGTTCCTGTTAGGTTCACAATCGCCTATTGTAGGGTGGTTCAGCCATCCATGTGAGTCCTTCAGGGAGTGATGCCCTGAACACCGCTGGGGAGTGCACAGCCAGCTCTGCAGTGAGTCACATGCAATAGTATGTATCGGAGGATGATATCAACCGTTTGGCTGAGGGAAATAAAGCTATGGTAGTGTTGGAGTCAGAGGTAGTATCCACCTATGAGCTGGAGCATATCTGCGGCCGCTTTTATCTGATAGTGGTTACCAAGACAAGTGCACCTCCCCTGCCCTCCAGGGTCTGCTGTGGCGAAGGAACAGCCACTCGCAGTACTCTGAAATCAGCCTTGGACAGCGTCACCAAGGAGGACGCTAAGCTTTAGCTGCCGGAGGGCCATGTGGCGGAAGTTGGCAGAAGTTGCTGCTCCATCCAGTCCTATGAAGATTCCAGTGTTAGTTGTGAAGCCCTTTTAATCTGGCTGGGAACATGATCGCATATGTCAGTCCCTCAGTTCTTAGCTATTTTTTTCATGGAATAAAGCACTCTGTCGTACGACCCGCCTTGTATAGTCTGAGAACAGTGAGATTGATGCGTTGTACATAGTGATGGGCGCATTCTCCCTGCCGCTCCAGAGGATGGTGTCACAGTCTTTGAAGTTAAGTATGTGGGCCACGATTGAGTATGGTGGCACACCAGGAAGCGGGCCCCACCTTGGAACTCTGAGTGCTCTCTCCACAGTAAACAGCTCCTATAAACCACGTAGCACCACTGTAGTCTTCAGCCAGGTTTCAACATACTGAGTTGCATTGGGGCCCTCTGTGTGGGGCCCTCTGTGTTTTTAGGTATTCCAATAATTCAAACATTGTTAGGGGGGGAGTCCCTCTGGGCCATATGTAGGTGGCCAAATACCGGTCGGTAACGGCCGATTTCGGCCGTTACCGACTGGTATTCGTAATTCCAGATGTAGGGGGCCTGAAAATTACCGATTCTGTATATTTACCGAATCGGTAATTTTACCGAATCGGTAAAGTACCGATTCGGTAAATGTACAGAATCGGTAATTTGGGATGTAGGTGGCACTGGAAACAGTGCAACAGGCCCTTAGAAATTCGTTATTTACCATGAAATACAATGGCATGGTAAATAACGAATTTCGGGGTACATGCACATCTGTGCATGTACACCTGTGCCATGTGGCACACATACATGCCCTAAGGGCATGTATGTGTGTCACATTGCACACAAGCCAAAATCAGGGGTGCAACAGGGTGTCAAAGTGACACCCTGTCCCCTTGACAAATCGGTAAAATTACCGAATCGGTATTTACAGATTCGGTAATTGCCATTGATTCCTATGGGCCTCAAGGCCCATAGGAATCAATGGCAATTACCGAATCGGTAAATACCGATTCGGTAATTACCGCATATTACCGATTCGGTAATATTTTACCTACATGGCATTTACCGAATTGTAAATACCGAATCGGTAAAATTCGGTATTTACGATTCGGTAAATGCCATTTACCTACATATGGCCCTCTGTGTCTTCTACTCATTCATGTAGTGTTGTGACTTGTTTTTGGAGGTCGACAAAGATGCTGGAATGGTCTGTCTGTTGGAACGCCGGGGAGGAGAGAGTCGCTATGTATGTACATCGATTAGCTATCGAGCTTCATGAAGAGAGCGGTACTTGGTCCCTCAGTGGATGGTTTTGGGGCCTCTTAGCTACTTGGGGTTGGAAGATATTCATGGTCCTGGCGGGAGCATTTGGGATTATTTTCACATGCTGTTTATGCCTCCAATGTGGCCCAGCATGTTGTACCTTTTGTGCCAATAAGATAACGTCTGCTCTGACCCTTTCTCGACCGGAAAAAGTAGAGAAACAAATTAATCAGAAGGAGGTAACAGACCTCATGCAGATCGATGAAAGAGTGTTAGTAGAGTGATGTAGTTATATTGGCCATAGTAGGCCAAAAGGGCCGTCTGTTGGGATATAAAATTATATATATTCATGATTGGCCCACTATGTACCATATAACCATATATGTGTATGAATAACCGCATAGTATTATACTATATATGTTAGCTCAATGATAGATTCGCGTAGGCCCGTTTAGACCTATCGATGTAGCTAGGGCCACTTTGTTTCATTTCCCTTCATTCATGTACTGTTTCCCAGAAGTCACATGGGTTAGCTCTTTGTACGAAACCATGCTGAACCACTCAGTCTGCTTCTCTGATCTTTTGTGTGCAGCTCAGGGAAATCCAAGGTCACACCTGCCCTTTTTGTGGGATGCGTGCATTCTAGCAGAGCCCGTTCCTGTACTTCCAGGGTTTTAGATAGACAAGAGGGCGCCTCACTGACCTGCCCCCGGAATAGCTTTAGCTTAGCTACTAGCAATTAGTGGTGCCTTATATGGGTTTTCTTGTTGGCTTACTGAAAACTTGTGTTATTCCTTGTAGGGTGTTAACCTAAATGTGTGAAAACGTATATATGCTCTGTACCACTTGTATGTCATCAGTCTCCTCTGCGCACCACCATGGGTCGTGTAGACTGAGGCTCCCCTGACAGGGCTTGTATTTGATTGAATAAACGATTCGACCTTCTCCATTGCTGACTGCCTTATTATTCCTTTATGTTACATATGGGCTATTGGTAAGTATGGTCTGGCCTTGTAAAATTTGATTCCTTCACTCTGTGTGGGGCCCTCTGTGTTTTCAGGTATTCCAATAATTCGAACATTGTTGGGGGGGGGGGGCGCCCCTCTGCATCTTATACTTATTCATGTAGTGTTGTGACTTGTTTTTGGAGGTTGTCAAAGATGCTGGAATGGTCTGTCTGTTGGAACGCCAGGGAGGAGAGAGTCGCTATGTTGATCTTGACTTTATTTGCTAGTTTGTGGTGCTCATCTTTGAGGAGGCCTAAATCAGTAGTTATTGATCTAAGTCGTTGTTCGATTACCACCCTGGTATCACTGATGTCTTGGAGGATAACATCTAGCAGATCCAGTTGAGGGTTGGCTCTTGTGGGTGATATGCAATATTCCGCAGTCAGTAGAGAAGAAAAGCCTGATTAGGTGGGCTGGGAATGGGCGAGGCTGAGTGCTGACCTTGTTTTGGCCCAAGTGCATCCCATTCTGGAAAACTAAGATATAGAAGGTCTCAAGAATTGCAAGTGTGAATGGCTTCCAACAGCAGCGAGGCACTGACCAGACAGCCGTCCCAGGGAAAGTTCAGTGTGTTAAATGGGAGTCTACATGAACATCCCTGAGGCTCTAGCAGGGGGCAGGGTCCACCATCTAAACAGTGTGATGGTGTGGTGGAGTGCAGGTAAACAGTGATTCACAGGCAGGGATCCACAATGCAGTGCAAGCACCAGCTCTCATGTAGTGTAGATATTACATGTAAGGTCGTAGCAAGCTGTCCCAGGGGATGTCCGTGCCAGGCAATTCCTCGGTTCGGCAAACACCCAGGTACGTGCCAGGTGAAAGGCCCCTGGAGTAGCAGCGGGCGGGTAAATGGTCATAGCAGTAAATTATTAAGCGTCTCACCCAGGTGCAGCAGGAGTGCGCCGCATAAGTCCATCCCTCAAAGAGGTTCAGCAGGAGTCTGTCCCATGTTGCAGCACTCTGGACTACATGAGGCCACCCTCTGAGAGGGCCCAACATGCCTTCAGAAGGATCGGGGTACTACAAGGCTCAGCATGCCAAGGCCCGCCACATCTCTGGCCCAAGACCACGCTCCAGCTGAACTCGGGCTGGACTGTTCCCATGAGGCACAGGGTCAAGATTGATTTGCATATGGCTGGGTCTGAACTGGGGTGGCAAAGTGAGTTAAAGAACGATGATCGATTCAACCCAAATCTGTGACTGGGGGTGAGTGTCTGAAAAGTTTCAGCGCTCCGTCCATCATCTACTTGTGTTTTCTTTGTTTGCCCTAAGTTGGCAGGGTATGACCAGACGTGGGTCCCTTGCTCACTGTCCCACTGGATTAAAGCTAGCCTGGCTGATGAGGGGTGTTACCCCGAAACCAGTCCCAGGATGTTTGTTTCCGGTCTAGGAAGACCTGGCTTTGCAGTTCGGGCTGGACAGTTCCCATAAGGCACATTGGTAAGACTGATTTGCATATGGCTGGGTCTGAACTCGAGTGGCGAAGAGAGCTAAAGAACGATGATGTATTCAACCCAGATCTGTGTCTGGGGGAGAGTGTCTGAAAAGTTTCAGCGCTCCGTCCATCATCTCTTTGTGTTTGCTTTGTTCACCTTAAGTTGGCAGGGTACGCCCAGATGTGTATCCTTTGCTCACTTTGCCACTGGATCCAAGCTGGCTTTGCTGATGAGGTGTGTTACCCCGAAACCAGTGCCAGGATGCCTGTTTCTGGTCCACTGAAGTCGAGCTGGGCTATTCCCATGAGGCATAGTGTAAAGACTGATTTGCACATGGCTGAGGCTGAACTGGGGTGGTGAAGTGAGCTAAAGAACGATGATGGATTGAACCCAGAAATGTGACTGGGGTGAGGGTCTGAAAAGTTTCAGCGCTTCGTCTATCATTTCCTTGTGTTTGGCATGACCACGTGCACCAGCAGTCGTTAGTCACTGCAATGGTGTTTATATGCCACTCCTTGCTGTGCCGGGTTGCACGCCGGTCACAGTGGTCCGTGGACAGGCCTGCCGTTGTGCGACCACCATCCAGACTCTCTGTGCACTCTCCTATATCACAGGATGGAGCCTGGCCCGTAATGACAGGCTCATCCGAAATGGCGCCTGCAGTGTCTGTCGCAAGTCCTAGGCTTGCTGCTCTGTGCCACATCTACCCAGCCGGGACCAAAAATCAGGCCCATGCAGGAAAAATGACAGGCACTCTCTGTTTGCGTCCGATGAAGCACAGAAAGTGTGTCCGGATGATGGCGGATTCCGAGGCTTGGTGCCAGGGAGATAGCAGAGTCCAACTGCCATCTTTCCAGTTAGCCATGCCCCCGGATCAGTAGGGACTCTTATGTAGTGTGAGCCACCTTGCTTGAGGTCTGTAGGGTAATACTGCAATTGTAGTACATCCGGGATGGTTAAGCATGGCTTAGATGGCACCACAGTATTTTTTCAAGTTGCTCGAAGGCTATAGGAGTGGTAGTCCAGTGATAAGTGTTCACTGGGTGAGGATTAGTGCATTGAAGATGGCCGTAACTGGTTGAGCAGATGGTAGAAGGCTTAAGTGGGGGTCTTGAACCTAATTTTGATGTCAAAATGAACTCTGAAGTTTTTGGCGAAAGGACAAAGGAGAATGTAATGAGGGGGGAAACTAGATGCAAGGTTGAATGGTTTGATGCTTTAAAGAAAGGAAGTGCCTAAGTAAGGATGACCACTGAGCTGAGCACAACATCCAGTAGAAAAAGAGCATGAGCACTGAGTGAGTCTATTAACAGAAAAAATTTAGAAAAAAATCTAATAAAGAGATACTGTCTAGGCTGTGAATAGTGAGAAGAGGAGGCAAGCAGAAAGCTGAGTTAGACTACCCCAATTGGAGACAGGTGTTATCCAATGGGAGACAGTTGCTATCGGACCCATGCCATGAGGGAAGCTTTCAGTCAGTGCTGATTTCCAGCCGTCAATATTAAGTATGTTTGGGCCTTTTTTCTTATTTCCACTATTTCTGAATTACCACACTCTCATATTTATTTCCTTCATATCTGGCTTCAGAAATGAAGGCACTCTTGTGTGTAAAGTAGTTAAAGAAGTGTCTGTCGCGAGTCCCCAGCTCACTGCTCTGTGCCGCGTCTACCCAGCCAGGACCAGAAAACAGGCCCAGGAAGGGAAAATGACAGACACTGTTTGTGTCCGGTGAAGTGCCGCAGGTTTGTGCGGATGATGGTGGATGATGACGGATTCCGTTGCTTGGTGCCAGGGAGTTAGCAGAGTCTTTGCAGTTAGCCATGCCCCCTGGATCAGTAGGGACTATTATACACAGATTGTGAGCCACCTTGCTTCAGGTCTGTAGGGTAATACTGCAGTACCTATGTCACTTCCCCATATCTGTATTCTTTGGCTAGCCTTAAGTTTATAGAGAACCTGACAGCCTGAAAGTTTAAAAGAGGAGATTTATGGTTTGGTGTGACAGACAAAGGGACGCAGATATTTTTTAACCCCGGGTGTCTGGGTGTCTTGTGAGAGAAAAAAGAGAAAAAAACTGCAACATGGGTGCCAAAGACGAAGGGAGGAAACCTCACTTGAGTACTCCGCCAGTGACAACAATTAATTCTAAATACGTACCTTCCAAAAGGAATTAGTCCAAAGGAAAAGTTTTTAATTGACCATTTTTTGGAGGTCGCTGACAAAGATGCAGTGATTGCACGTAGAAGCATACATCTTTGAGCTATCCTGAGTGAAGCCCTCCTGAAGATTTGAGTCAGGATATTTTTTCCCCGTACCAACACCATACGCCTTGATCACGATTCAAAGTGCTGGGATTTTAATATTGTCATTGTAAAGCCTGAAGAAGGTGATTGGACCTGTGGATACCACCGAAACGCGTCGCTTCTTGGTCGCTTTTAAAAGAAAGAACTCTCTATGTTTGATTATGGTATAAGAATGTATTATTTTATAGAATATCATCCTTAACTTTGATGGATTGCCAATGCTGATTTTCAAAATTAATGTGCACTTTGTTTTTAACTGGAACAAAACTTTATTAGTGGTTTAAGTTATCACACAAGTACCTTGAACGTATTGTTTTGATATTGTTTTTACATGTTAGGGTGGATTGCTCTATTTTATCCATTTTCCAATTGTATTATGATGAATTTTGAAAAATTAATGAATAAACATTGATATATTTGCTTGATAGGCTAGTGTGATAGGCTTCTGATGTTTGAGTGAATAGTAAGTATTTGGTGTGCTATTTTTGTTTCCCAAAGGGATCAATTTTTTCAGACATTGTGTCTAGCTGGTGTCCTGTCTCTTTGGCAGAGTAGGACCCCTCTCTTTTGTTTTAAGTAAGACTCAATGTTATTGGCCTAGGTTCTACCTGTAAGGCGGTCCCCACAAAGTGTACCTCTAATTACAGTCAAGAGTGGCTACAGCCCTCACCTGACTAGATGTTTTTAGCAAGTGTTTAGTAGTGCATGGTTACAGCCTCTATCATGGCTTCCTTCATGGAAAGACTACCAAAGAATGCTCTCCATATCCAAAGTGCAGTTTACCATAACTGGTGTTTTTGCCTTCCCAAGAGAAGGAGCAGAATGTGCTTAAAATGTGTGGATCCAAGAGTCTACTGTGTAAAGCTTGGCTGATGTCCATTGAGGATACTACCTATAAGTTTTCATATGGTGGAGGTTTTCCTGTAAATTATCTCCTATGTGGATGTCTGGTGGACTGGAAGAATCATCATTCCTGCCGTTCTAACTTCGTTTTCCTCCATAATTCTGAAACCCTTCCTTTCCTGTACTCTATTGGATTTAGCCCAGAAGCTAAGGAAAGCTGCCTCCTACCATCTGGATCTAATCTATAAACCACCTACACTGGTTCTGATCAGCTTGGTTTCTATCTGCCTTTCCGAAAACATCAGAAAAGAAAAGGACGTTCATTTAAAATGCTCACTCTCCAGGAGTGCTTAAAATTTTGAAAGAAGCTCAGTATTTTGTTTGCTTAAGTGTCAGGCCAGTGCTCCAAAAAGTGTATCCGAAATGACCTCCATGGATAGGAAGTTTGGTCATCTGGGCTTCGAGAATGAGACTCTCCCTGCATGAGCAGCAAGAGATGCTCTACCAGGAAGAGAAACCTGTTTGCTGCTGTCCTCTTCTCAAAGGATGGGAATCTGAAAGGAAGGCTATTGCTGTCACTCAACTTGCAAAAAGAAAGCAGAACGGTCAAGTACAAGGAAAGGCCCCTAAACGTGAAGACAAATTAAAAGTCCCAGTTGACTGAAAGCCTGGTTGGAAGCAGGCATAGGGAGAGAGTAACCAGAAGCCTAGGATATGTTGCAAATCATCTGTTTAGAGTTATGAACTAATCAATGTTGTGAACAGGGGTAGAGAAGATGGATGATGTACTTCCAGAACTATAATGCTGCTGAGCTCAGGCCATCCCTGGCCCACTCGAATCCCTCAAATAGACTGTATTTGCCACCAACTGGACCAACTGTTCAAAAATGCTTTTTCCTCATCACCCCAGGCTGTAGGGGTGTGTCCAGTTGGCTGTGGCCAGTTACTCTCACTCTGGAACTATTACAGTCACATTTCTAGATCTTACATTCGAGGATATTTGGGTTTTAAACCACAGGTGGCTCCTGATGCCACTGGTTGAGCCAATGCGGCAGGCTGATACAGGTTGGGACTTTTTGTATCCTGCTAACTGAAAATGTGAACAGTGAAAGTCTATTTATTTAAACGGGCCGATGTTTGTTCATGTAGGGAATGCCTCTTAGGGACTGGTGCCCCCTAAAAACAGTTAGAGTGCAGAGGAGTCCTCAGCTAACTGCTTTTGGCCTAGAATTACAAAAGGCTTGAACATGTATTCTGGCCTTCCTGAAGCTCATTATACAGCCTTAAGACAGTATGAACTAGCATTATGCCACCATGAGCAATTCAAAACTTGGGTAGGTCTCCTGGTATAGTTATGAGTTGAGCACTTTGGGCTGATTGGTTTGAGAGACTATGTTGCTCGGAGCTAGACTGCTGGGTAACAAATGAAATGCTCAGCTTCACACCCAGACCTGCAGTCACATTTAGGGAGAGAGTCAGACATAACAAACACAAACAAGAGGCATTGTATTTTGAAGTCAGACCCACTGACTGATTGAAAGCGAATATCTTGATGTAGATCTGAATATCACTTAAAGCTTCTAAAAATATCTATTTTCTTCCCAAAACATAATTCAAAACAATAGAAGACTCAAAGGCCATATCTCAGCTGTGGAGAGGGACAGGTTCTTTTCATATTTTGTGCGTGTAATATTTGTATCTACCCTACTGTAATGCTGCATTTTCAGAAGTGACAGGGATGGGTGGAAACCGAGTTTATAGACTGTTATGTACCATGTCATGCTGAATCTGGGCTTTCAGCAGCTAATATCTCTTAAGCCTTGTCTGCTCAGATTTGCAACTACTGGAAAGTAAAGTGTCAAACGGGAGTAACTTGCTTAACCAATTACAATTTATCTGTGCTGGTGGGACACCAGGGGTAATAAAAATATCCACCACGGATGCCCCCTGGTCACCAGTGATTTTGCGCACACCTGAAGTGAAGGTTTTACAAATCTATCTATTAATCCTTTTAAAACTATGATCCTGTTTGTATCTGTTCTTGATTGTAATTTTAGTCCTTTAAGGAAGCCTCCAATTTGTTTTCTTTACCCAAAATACTATCATCTTCTTTTATTCTCACAATTATGGAGTTATGTTTGATCCCTCTCTTCATTTTTGCAGTTTTCAGCCGTACTTTCCCTTGTGATGCAAACTTTCAATCTTCTCCTCCTCTCACCTTTTTGATTTTGAATTCTGCCAGGGCGACTGCGTCACAAATGTGTGCTCTTGCACTGCTATGTTTCTTTAGGTCCAGATGTATGACCCACCAATTTGAAAGTCGAAAATTACATCGCATTTGCAACTACTAAATTGGGAAGCACAACAGTGTCTGAGACACTGTTTGAGATTCCCAATGAGGTAGCAAATTGCATGCCTCATGCATATTAATAAGGCTGTCGCAATTTGCGAACCCATTTGGAATGGCTGGCACTCCCAGGGATGGTGGCCTGCTGAGGTCAGCAGACCACCATGTCTGGGACTGCTTTTAAATAAAGCAGTTCTTTTTTTTGTATGCAGCCTGTTTTCCTAAAAGGAAAACGGGATGTATTTAAAAAACAAAAAAATAAACTTTTCAGTTTCATTTTTTAAGGGCAGGCAGTTGTCCCTGTGACCACTGCCTGCCCTTAAAACATATTTTGAGAGCCACTCACAAAGGGGAAGGGGTCCCCAGGGGTTTACCACCCTTCTGTGAAGGGTGGTAAACTGCAACTGTTTTGCGACCGCAATTGCAGTCGCAAATCAGTCATACATACTTCAGGAGTTGCTATTAGGAAGGGATGTCCTTAGAACGCCCCTTCCTAACAGCGAGTCGCAAATCCTATTTTGCGAGTCGCAAACTGATTTGTTACTCGCAAAATAGGATTAGTACATGGGTCGCACACATTTTTTTTGTGGTCATAAACTGGTCTAAAACCCACTTGAGCCCACAAAAAACGTTACTACATCTGGCCCTAGGACTGCCTGATTAATCTTGGCTTTCCCAAAGTTCCACTACCAAGTTTATCCACAATGAGCCTTGTTATGATTACTTTTCTGTGCTACTCCAAACTGCGCTAGCTTACCTTCCTGTCACAGATTTGATTTGAATTTCTCTACATGCGTATAAATCTATAAACTATCCCATCCCTCCAATTTTTAATGTAATCGTTTTACTGCTTCATGATCCCAATTTTTCCTTTTTGCAACATATCTTACCTTGCTCCATGTTCTTTCTACCTGCAAGATCCCTTTTTAGAAAAACCCATACTCTTGAGACCTGCCTATCATGTGTTAGTCGTTTTCATCAACAACTAAGGGCCCGATTCCGATCTCGGTCGGAAGGGCTTCAAATCGGATTTGGTTTTACCTAAACAGATCTGGAGCCCTTGTTTCAGATCAACTCGTTCTCAATTCTGAACGACCCAGTACGATGCCTGGAAACCCTTAGCGCTGACCGAATTATTTCCGGAAGGAATATGGAAAGATAGAGCCCTCTGTAGCCGAATTGTACAGCTCTATGGATTAGGTTTTCCAAGCGAGCAATTGCGATGAACAATTCGTACAGCCTTTACGATTCCTTTTAACCGGATCGAAAAAGCCTGCCAGAATCGGTCTTTGGGGGCCCATAGCAGGCCCCCCTTCACCCAGGGCCCTCCGACTCGTGCCCATGGGGGTATCCATGGGTCCCTTTTTTCAGACCATGCACAGTGTGGCAGGCACCAAGGGGTGCCTGCTACAGGGTGCACGATGATCTCCGACCACCCCTTTTGTCAATTGGAGCCTGTTTACGAGTTCGGTACACAGGCTTCCATTGAGGTCAATAGGAGTCCAACCGAATTGTATCCGGATGCATTCAAATGCATCATACCTGCTCGGTCGGACTCCCCTGACAATCCGTATGGAAAACATTCCGGATATGAGTCGTTTGGTTTGCCTTCCGAACGAGATCGGAATTGGGCCCTACGAGTCCACCTTTCCTGCTTCTTCCTACTGCTTTGAAGTATATGATTGTAGTTTATTCCAACATTTTACAATTTTATTTCCATACATATAAACTCCATTGTAACACTGACAAACTCGATTATACATATTATAGCCCAGTTCCACATGAAAGTGCTTTGTACAAAGGCCAAAAGAGTGATGGGGGATATGAGTAGATAGATCATTGTTTAAGGAGGTTTTTGTCAGCTGGAAAGCTCTTCATACACTAAAAAAGGCATTACTTATGCATTTCGTATTAATCTCCCATCATCACTAACTATGTCAAAACTTACTGACTGACAAGATGAAAGCAAAAAGAAAAAGTAAAAATAATTCCAATGTTTTGAGAACAAGAGTAGGAACATTTGAAGTGCACTACCAAGAAGAGAAAGACCGGAGGACAATCATTAATATGATGTGGAGAGGAAGGGGAGAAAGAGAAGAAATTAAACAGGACAAAAAAGGAGAGGAAGATAAGACAACTATTTCACCAGAACATAATTTGAACTAAAGGTCAGTACCTTCAGCACTCTGGAGAAAAAGGAAGCTAGGTAAAGAGCCTCCATACCCAGTAGAGTCTTAACAAAAGTAAGGAATGATCTGCCTGGTCACTGGAACTTTCTGGCACTTGGTTCGAGACAGCACTTGTCTGGTAACAAAAGATGGGACCTTGGGAGGGTGTCTGTTGAAGTTCTACTACCAGTTTAGAAATAAAGCAGACATTTCAACTGCATGTTTAATATAGTTGCATCTTCATCTAATTGTACAGACAGACTTCTATAGTGCAAAGCAAGACATATTATTTTAGAGAATGGAATTGCTATAATTAATAACGTACTTACCTATAACTATAGCTGTCCAGCATTCATATCTTTCAAATTCACATGCAAAACCTCCCATTTCCTGTTCCAGAGACTCACATAAGTGTCATGTTGTATTCCTTCTGGACTATGGTGGCCTCCAAGAGAAGAAGAGTGCTCAGCACAAGCACCTTATTGGCTGAGGTTTGAGCTGTTTACAATTAGGTATTGTGTTACACAGTAAACCCTATTGTTTTACATAAGGCATGTTTATACTGCTTACATATATGATAGAATACCATGGATTCCCTGTCTGAAAGCGAAGAATGATTCAAGCCATGGTTGGACTGGGAACAGCAACCAGCCCTGGCAATGTGCTCAACCGGTCCCAGGAGCGAGGGTGCTAGTGAGAAGCTTAGCTCCAGCTTTCTGCTTTTGTTACAGGGGACTGATATTGTAGCACTGCTGCAAAACCGGCCCCCAGTAACAAAACCAGCCCCCTCAGGTCCAAAACTAGCCCCCACCCTTCAGGCCCATTGGGAAAATGCCTGTTGCCCTCTATGGCCAGTCCGGCCCTCATTAAAGCACATAAATCTATGAAAGTTCCAAAGCTGCAGAAAGCATCAACATACTGGTCATAGGCATTACTGGCCACATACAAATTCCAATACAACTTTCAACAGAGCAAGTAATAAATCTGGTACTAACCTTGCATTTTGTCCAGCTTTGACATGTATGTGTTAAAGAGAAAGTAGATCCTCTCAGTCTCTCTGTCTCCATCAATAACAAGTTGGATATTTGCTGGTAGGCCTCTGCATGAAATACAAGCAAAAAGAGAACAATGATGCTGAATGTCATAACCAAAAGGTGTTGTTTAATGTTCACGACCATAAACAGGATTACCAAAACATGGCAGATTGGTCATCTGTTCGGTTCGATATCCAGCACATTTACTTCAATTAAACACCAGCGACACTCTAGATCTTCTCACCTCAAATGTCTGTTTTTCTGTCAAAGTCTTTAAGCAAAGGATTAGCACAGTGCCATCCATGCCGAGATAGAAACGGACAAATTATTTTGCCATTTCTACAGCAAAGTCTTTAAGCATAGGACTAGCACAGTGCTGCTCCTTTCAACCTAAACTTGAGAACTACCCAGAGTTCTTTCCTTTTTTGCATAATGTATGCATCACTCTATGCCAGAAAGGGCTTTGTTTTGACTTATACTGGGTGCTCCCTTGTGTCTGGACAAAGCTATACCTCTCTGAAGAGCTCTAATTAGAGCGAAACACTGTGTCAGGGGTTGCTTTTACTCATTTCAGGTTAGCTTGAGTTGGTATTTTACCAATTCAAAGCTGTAATACTGTGCCTGGAGTGATAAATGGATTTTGTCATATTTTTTTGCTCGGCAAGGACAGCACTGTGCTAGTCCTATGCTTAAAGACTTTGCTGTAGAAATGGCAAAACACTTTGTCCTTTTCTATCTCGGCGTGGATGGCACTGTGCTAATCCTATGCTTAAAGACTTTGATAGAAAAACAGAGATTTGAGGTGAGCAGATCTAGAGTGTCGCTGGTGTTGAGTGCTCTAACAGGAGCCTCTTTCCACCTAAACTTGAGAACTACCCAGAGTTCTCTCCTTTTTTGCATATATATATATATATATATATATATATATATATATATATATATATATATATATATATATATATATATATATATATATATATATATATATATATATATATATATATATATATATATATATATATATATATATATATATATATATATAAATATACCAGCTCCATTTCCTTTTCGCCTCAGCATCCGCCAGAAAGGAACCGCACTCGTAGGGACTTGTTACCATAAGTTTATTTCAGTAACAGAGCAGTAAGTAAACAGACGCGTTTTGGATTAAACCTTTCTCTATGTTTACCGGAACGCCATGCCACTACAGTATTTAAACATCATCACTTCGATTTGAACATCAAAAAAGGACTAACCTCTATCTCATTAGTCTCTAAAACAGCGCCATATTTGAATAGCAAACTGCTCGACTTTCGACCATATATATGTAAGCAAATCACATTCTCATGAAAATACTTAATCAAGCCCTGGATGGGCTATACTATCGTCATGTTCACAAGATACAATTAAGCCCTGGATGGGCATAATTTCATGGTGTAATAAATACTCAGTGATTCAAGCCTCCATTATATCAATACATAAATTGTCTCAAAATATACTAGCATGGAACACATATTCACAATGCTATCTTAGGGACGACATTCAATAGAAGAATACAGAAGATACAGAAGGATGATGATATGAAGAGTAGAGAAGAATGGAGAATTTAGAAAATCATGTAGAAGTGTGATTTGTAGCATAAGCAGATTAAAACATCAATATCAACCATTTATCAGTTCATTTCGGTTGAGTATATTTTTAAAACCACATTTATAATAGAAAGCAGATCCATAATAATACAAAGCAATTGTTCTAATTCACCCAAATGTATAGCAAGTTCTTCATGACTATTGAGCCCACGTGGTGTTTTAGTACATAAATCAATTATGTAGCGGGATTCTAATCGTCTGAGTCTTACAATCCTATCACCCCCTCTGGGGTTATCCATCACATGGTCTAGACAAAAGTATGAAAATACATCCCTGTCCCGTTGATGTTCTTTATCAGAATGTCTAGCGACAGGATAGGATTCATCGCCATTGGCTATCGCTCTCATATGCTCAGGGACTCTGACTTTGGCAGGGTGAACCGTGCTTCCCACATAGCGTAAGCCGCACGGGCACACGAGACAGTAAACCACATACGGTGTACCACACGTCATGAATTTGGTTATGGTTTTACGTATGCCTGCACTAGGGATGTCATACGATAAAGTGCTTTTGCTGGCTCTACACGCTTTGCATTTTCCACACAGGAAAAAGCCTTGCCTAGTTCCAAGTCCTGTAGATAGTTTGGTTGTAGGGTAAGTATGTATCAATTTGTTCTTCAGTGATCTAGCTTTCTTGAATGTGATGAGGGGATAAGGGGGAAGATCTCCTCCTATCACCTCATCCGTCTTCAAGACATGCCAACTCTTCTTCATGATCCTTTTGAGACTACCTGCATCACTCAAGAAGGTGGTGATGAGGCGAAATCTTCTCTCACTGTTGTTCGAGTCACTCGAGGCCACCATTTTGTCTTTAAGCAAATCCTTTCTTTTTAACACTTTGACCTTTTTAAACGCTGCATTCAGGGTTTCTTGGTTATATCCTCTAACCAGAAAGCGATGTATGCTCTCTCTGGCAGCCCTTTGAAACTCCCTCTCATCAGAGCAATTCCTCTTAATTCTGAGGAGTTCCCCATAGGGGATGCTCCTCCCCAGGTTAGTGGGGTGACTGCGCTGTTTTAGAGACTAATGAGATAGAGGTTAGTCCTTTTTTGATGTTCACATCGGAAGTGATGGTGTTTAAATACTGTAGTGGCATGGCGTTCCGGTAAACATAGAGAAAGGTTTAATCCGAAACGCGTCTGTTTACTTACTGCTCTGTTACTGAAATAAACTTATGGTAACAAGTCCCTACAAGTGCGGTTCCTTTCTGGCGGAAGCCGAGGCGAAAAGGAAATGGAGCTGGTGTGTTGATGCAGGTGCACCCCCGCATTTGAGTCGCACCTGCATGCGAGTGCGCTGAGTTGTTCGGTGTTGAGGAGCGAGGATATATATATATATATATATATATATTACCTACTGGCGGTCGCCAGTAGGTATATATAGTTAGGATTTTTTCTCTATGGGATTTTTGAAAATTCTATGTCTAATAACTTTGGCGTTTGTGGACAGAATTGGCTGAAATTTTCAGGAAAATGGAACATTTTGTTTCTGAGCAGCCCCTGACAATTTGGGGGGGTTTCATCAAGGGGGGGCCGAGAAAAAAGGGGGGTCCCAAAACGCATTTTTCCCATGTTAATTTCCATAGGGCGGTTGGCCTCACTTTTAGCTCGAACGGCTGAATGGATTTGCACGAAACTTGGCAAAATTGTAGGGACTGTTAGCCTGATGTGCCTTTGCTAGGTCTCAATATATGTGCTCCAGTGGATTTTGAGTAATTTAGGTTCAAAAAAATATATATATCTGGGCGGAGCCTAACCACACATCTGATCTGATTGGCTGTCAGCACTTCATCCAAGAAGTGTTGGCAGCCATCTTGGGACCAATATACATGATAGCACCTCATTAAAAAGCATTGTAGTTAATAGAGGGTTTTAGGACTTTAGTTACATTATAAATCATTTGTTGATGGTACCATACTCGTTTTAGGAATTGTGGTGGGTTCTAAGGTGATTTTACCAAGTGAAAAAACCTTCTGCTGTGATATCATGAATATTGTTTGAAAGAAAACTAATATCTCATGATTTTCCCACAGTGGTTTGGAAGGGGATCTATAAGCTAAACTGAAAGCATATTTTCTGTAAATTCACATTATCTTTCTCAGTCATGTGAAAATGAAGTCTGACATTCTCAGTAAAACATGTACATCCAACAAGGACAGAGACTGTCAGTTGATTCCTTTGTGTTCTACTGCAGCCTCCTAGAGTGTTCTAAAGAACAACTAGAGCGCTAACAGTCCTACTTATTACAAAGGTATGGCACACCTGAAGCCATCTTGATTGGAATAAAGTGGTAACTCTTAAAACATTTAATTTAAAAAGAAACAACATGAAGGGGTATATTTTGCCATAGAAAGTATGATTAGTGCTGCAGAATGAAAAATTAGGGCACATTTTGAGTGACTTCTCAAATCCTTTTCTATTTCATTAAAACATTCTGACATGCAGTCTCCCAAAATGGCCACCAGAGACAAAAGAGCCCAAATGTAGCCCAAATATCACCCAGATGTAGCCCAAGTATAGCCCAATGACAGAATGTCCCAGAGTGTTCTAAAGAACAACTAGAGCGCTAACAGTCCTACTTATTACAAAGGTATGGCACACCTGAAGCCATCTTGATTGGAATAAAGTGGTAACTCTTAAAACATTTAATTTAAAAAGAAACAACATGAGGGGGTATATTTTGCCATAGAAAGTATGATTAGTGCTGCAGAATGAAAAATTAGGGCACATTTTGAGTGACTTCTCAAATCCTTTTCTATTTCATTAAAACATTCTGACATGCAGTCTCTCAAAATGGCCACCAGAGACAAAAGAGCCCAAATGTAGCCCAAATATCACCCAGATGTAGCCCAAGTATAGCCCAATGACAGAATGTCCCAGAGTGTTCTAAAGAACAACTAGAGCGCTAACAGTCCTAATTATTACAAAGGTATAGCACACCTGGAGCCATCGTGATGGGAATAAAGTGGTAACTCTAAAGACATTTAATTTAAAAAGGAACAAAATGAGGGGGTATATTATGCAATAGAAGGTATTATTAGTGCTGCAGAAAGAAAAATTAGGGCACATTTTGAGTGACTTTTCAAATCCTCTTCTATTTCATTAAAAAATTCTGACATGCAGTCTCTCAAAATGGCCACCAGAGACAAAAGAGCCCAAATGTAGCCCAAATATCACCCAGATGTAGCCCAAGTATAGCCCAATGACAGAATGTCCCAGAGTGTTCTAAAGAACAACTAGAGCACTAACAGTCCTACTTATTACAAAGGTATGGCACACCTGAAGCCATCTTGATTGGAATAAAGTGGTAACTCTTAAAACATTTAATTTAAAAAGGAACAAAATGAGGGGGTATATTTTGCCATATGAATTATGATTAGTGCTGCAGAAAGAAAAATTAGGGCACATTTTGAGTGACTTCTCAAACCCTCTTCAATTTCATTAAAAAATTCTGACATAGTCTCGCAAGATGGCCACCAGAGACAAAAGAGCCTAAATGTAGCCCAAATATCACCCAGATGTACCCCAAGTATAGCCCAATGACAGAATGTCCCAGAGTGTTCTAAAGAACAACTAGAGCGCTAACAGTCTTACTTATGACAAAAGTATGGCACACCAGAAGCCATCTTGATTGGAATGAAGTGGTAAGTCTGAAAACACTCAATTTAAAAAGGAACAACATGAGGGGGTTAATTTTGCCATAGAAAGTATGATTAGTGCTTCAGAAAGAAAAATTAGGGATCATTTTGAGTGACTTCTCAAATCCTCTTCTATTTCATTAAAAAAATTCTGACATGCAGACTGAAACATGCACTTTGAATACCAGCAGCAGACGTCCCTGGTGAGCAGTAGCTTTACTACAGTGATCTAATGTGCAACTAGAGTGCTAACATTCAGAATTTATGGCAAATGTGTGACACATCTGAATGCCTTCTTGATGGAACCAAAGTAAACAAGCATTGAAAATGCAATAGATCTCGCCCTCATTTAAGTTAAAGCCATTCTGTTTGTAATGAGGTGGCTTTTTAGCTTTGCTTTTATTAGTGTTTTTTCAACTTTCATGTAAATAACGCACCGTTTTCACCAAATCGACTTTGCCCAAGCACACCCTTCCCCTCGGCCAACAAATCCCAAAAATCCGGCACACCTGCCGATCCACTCTCCCTACAGCTCACCCAAGCCCCGTCCCTCTAGCGCAACTGGAACACCCCAAATTCACCTTCTCCATGCGCACCAAAACCTCCCATTGAATAACATGACAATTCGCTACTCCGCACAAAAATTGCTCTTTAAAGCACTTCCACTGCTCCGATCCGCTTCAAACTTGGCTGGACACTAGTTCCAGCGATTCCCTAACATCTCACCAAAAATCAGCCCAATCCATGCACTGGAACGGGGACGAATTTCAACCCGAATACGCGCCCCCCGCAAACACAAAAAAAAGCCATAAAACGGCTAAATCTCGACCAAAAACCGCCAAAATCCCTCAAAACCTTGCCAACACCAATACGCACGAAACTGAACCGGCCCCTCAGCCCTAGGCTCCGGGAACCCTACTTAATTGACCCAAAAGCCCTAAAAAAGCAACATAATACACACGAAAACGCCCTAACAACCCTAAAATGCATATAAGTATATGTATGCATGCATTTATGTTTGTATTTATATGTAGATATACAGATGATATATGTTTATATATGTATGTATATATATATATTCACTGAAAAAACCATAGGCTATAGACCATATATAGTTAGGAATTAGCATTTACAAAACCTTGAAAATTCACTGAAAAAACCGTAGGTTATACACCATATATAGTTAGGAATTAGCATTTACAAAACCTTGAAAATTCACTGAAAAAACCATAGGTTATAGACCATATATAGTTAGGAATTCGCATTTACAAAACCTTATTTTACTCACACAAAACCATTGAAATTCCATATATAGTTAGTTGCACTAACTATATATCGCGCACCCGCAATCCACTGCTGATGATGTCACATATTACATCATTCATGACATGGTCAGTGACATCACTGATGACATCACTGATGACATCTCAAATGACATCACTGATGACATCACTGATGACAACATCCAGTGACTGTATGTTTCTGTAAAGTTAAAATATGTCTTACATATTGAAGAATGAGTGGTATGTTTCTGTAAAGTTAAAATATGTCTTACATATTGAAGAATGAGTGGGTGTATAAGTGTCTGGATGAAGGATTTAGTAGGTGCATGACTGACTGTATGAGTGAGTGATTAAATGTGTCTCACTGAGTGCATGGGTTAGTGACTAAACTGTCTTAATTTGTGCATCATTATGTCTGTTGTTCTGTAAACTGTTGCATGTGTTGATAAGTAGCTATATGAGTAACTATATGGGTTATTGATTGGTTGCCCAAGTATTTGTATGGGATACTGAGTGTGTGTGTGGGTGGCTGGGAGGTGTATGACTCTGTGCATAGATGTGTGAGCAGTTGATTCACTAGATGTATGGTTTCAAAAGTGCATGTGGAAACAGCTGTATGGGCGGTTGACTGTGTGCATGAGTGTATTGGTGAGTGAATGGATATCTCAGTGCTACATGTCAAAGTAAGTACATATGTAAAACACAGTACATGTGAGAGTTGACATATATAAATAACTGTGCATAAGAGCCAGTGAATGTGTGAGTGGCTGTATGGATCATTGTGAACTTGTATCAGGGATTGTATAAGAGAGTTAATATGTGTTAGTATATGTTTGAATAAGTAAAGTTTGTATAACTGTATAGTTGAGGAAATGGAGGTGTGATTGATTCTTTGATTGACTGACTAGGTGTGTGAGTAACTCCATGGATGAGTGACAGTCTGTGAGTGTCTGTTTACACTGATTGTATCTAAGGTTATATTAGAGTCTGAAGAGGTTCATCGTATTATCACATGAATGATATCATCAGTGATGTGATCAGTAATGTCAAATGAGATGTCATCAGTGATGTCATCAGTGATGTCATTTGAGATGTCATCAGTGATGTCATTTGAGATGTCATCAGTGATGTCATCAGTGATGTCACTGACCATGTCATGAATGATGTAATATGTGACATCATCAGCAGTGGATTGCGGGTGCGCGATATATAGTTAGTGCAACTAACTATATATGGAATTTCAATGGTTTTGTGTGAGTAAAATAAGGTTTTGTAAATGCGAATTCCTAACTATATATGGTCTATAACCTATGGTTTTTTCAGTGAATTTTCAAGGTTTTGTAAATGCTAATTCCTAACTATATATGGTCTATAACCTACGGTTTTTTCAGTGAATATATATATATGTATATATATATATATATTCACTGATATAGTTAGTTGCAATAACTATATATCGCGCACCCGCAATCCACTGCTGATGATGTCACATATTACATCATTCATGACATGGTCAGTGACATCACTGATGACATCACTGATGACATCATCCAGTGATTGTATGTTTCTGTAAAGTTAAAATATGTCTTACATATTGAAGAATGAGTGGATGTATAAGTGTCTAGATGAAGGATTTAGTAGGTGCATGACTGACTGTATGAGAGAGTGATTAAATGTGTCTCACTGAGTGCATGGGTTAGTGACTAAACTGTCTTAATTTGTGCATCATTATGTCTGTTGTTCTGTAAACTGCTGCATGTGTTAATCAGTAGCTATATGAGTAACTATATGGGTTATTGATTGGTTGCCCAAGTATTTGTATGGGAGACTGAGTATGTGTGTGGGTGGCTGGGAGGTGTATGACTCTGTGCACAGATGTGTGAGCAGTTGATTCACTAGATGTATGGGTTCAAAACTGCATGTGGAAACAGCTGTATGGGTGGTTGACTGTGTGCATGAGTGTATTGGTGAGTGAATGGATATCTCAGTGCTACATGTCAAAGTAAGTACATATGTAAAACACAGTACATGTGAGAGTTGACATATATAAATAACTGTGCATAAGAGCCAGTGAATGTGAGAGTGGCTGTATGAATCATTGTGAACTTGTATCAGGGATTGTATAAGAGAGTAAATATGTGTTAGAATATGTTTGAATTAGTAAGGTGTGTATAACTGTATAGTTGAGGAAATGGAGGAGTGATTGATTCTTTTCATGACTGACTAGATGTATGAGTAACTCCATGGATTAGTGACAATCTGTGAGTGTCTGTTTACACTGATTGTATCTAAGGTTATATTAGAGTCTGAAGAGCTTCATCGTATTATCACATGAATGATGTTATCAGTGATGTGATCAGTAATGTCAAATGAGATGTCATCAGTGATGTCATCAGTGATGTCATTTGAGATGTCATTTGAGATGTCATCAGTGATGTCACTGACCATGTCATGAATGATGTAATATGTGACATCATCAGCAGTGGATTGCGGGTGCGCGATATATAGTTATTGCAACTAACTATATATGCAAATTTCTATGGTTTTGTGCGTGTAAATTAGGGTTTTGTAAATGCGAATCCCTAACTATATATGGTCTATAACCTATGGTTTTTTCAGTGAATATATATATATATATATATCCAAGAAAAAGTTTGTCCACATGGGATGCCGCTCACAGCAGGATTACGCACCTCTGTACCTTTGTAAATAGAGTCCCGCCCCAGTGGGCGTTTCCACAACTTAGCGTGCTGGTACTGATAGTCCATTGATCTCACTGCATGCTGACTCATTCGCAGAGGCATTGGCAGCGGGATGCAGCGACATTGCGCAATTAACCGTACACGGATGGTTATCAACTTTGGGGCAGGAGCATAATCCACTGGGTCAAAGAACGAATTTTGAGTCAGCATGCAGTGAGATCAATGGACTATCAGTACCAGCATGCTAAGTTGTGGAAACGCCCACTGGGGCGGGACTCTATTTACAAATAAAAGTCAGTTCTTATTTTCGCTTCCTGCCTCCATATTGCCAGTGAACAAGGGCTCCGAGGAGCTTGAAACGCGTTTGGCCTTTTAAATTGTGTGTGGTCGGCTGACCTGTTTGCCGCCTGCGGAGAGAGGTGCGTAATCCTGCTGTGAGCGGCATCCCATGTGGACAAACTTTTTCTTGGATTTAAAGCGACTAGTACGGCCGCGGGATGTCCCAACGCTTCACAGCAGATCCAGTGGGCTCGTAATCACGGGCACAAGTTATGGACAGTGGGAGCCACATTCGCAGAGGCATTGGCAGCGGGATGCAGCGACATCGCGCAATTAACCGTACACGGATGGTTATCAACTTTGGGGCAGGAGCATAATCCACTGGGTCAAAGAACGAATTTTGAGTCAGCATGCAGTGAGATCAATGGACTATCAGTACCAGCATGCGAAGGTGTGGAAACGCCCACTGGGGCGGGACTCTATTTACAAATAAAAGTCAGTTCTTATTTTCGCTTCCTGCCTCCATATTGCCAGTGAACAAGGGCTCCGAGGAGCTCGAAACGCGTTTGGCCTTTTAAATTGGGTGTGGTCGGCTGACCTGTTTGCCGCCTGCGGAGAGAGGTGCGTAATCCTGCTGTGAGCGGCATCCCATGTGGACAAACTTTTTCTTGGATTTAAAGCGGCTAGTCCGGCCGCGGGATGTCCCAACGCTTCACAGCGGATCCAGTGGGCTCGTAATCACGGGCACAAGTTATGGACAGTGGGAGCCACATTCGCAGAGGCATTGGCAGCGGGATGCAGCGACATCGCGCAATTAAACGTACACGGATGGTTATCAACTTTGGGGCAGGAGCATAATCCACTGGGTCAAAGAACAAATTTTGAGTCAGCATGCAGTGAGATCAATGGACTATCAGTACCAGCATGCGAAGTTGTGGAAACGCCCACTGGGGCGGGACTCTATTTACAAATAAAAGTCAGTTCTTATTTTCGCTTCCTGCCTCCATATTGCCAGTGAACAAGGGCTCCGAGGAGCTCGAAACGCGTTTGGCCTTTTAAATTGGGTGTGGTCGGCTGACCTGTTTGCCGCCTGCGGAGAGAGGTGCGTAATCCTGCTGTGAGCGACATCCCATGTGGACAAACTTTTTCTTGGATATATATATATATAATTCACTGAAAAAACCATAGGTTATAGACCATATATAGTTAGGAATTAGCATTTACAAAACCTTGAAAATTCACTGAAAAAACCATAGGTTATAGACCATATATAGTTAGGGATTAGCATTTACAAAACCTTATTTTACTCGCATAAAACCATTGAAATTCGCATATATAGTTAGTTGCGCTAACTATATATCGCGCACCCGCAATCCACTGCTGATGATGTCACATATTACATCATTCATGACATGGTCAGGGACATCACTGATGACATCACTGATGACATCTCAAATGACATCACTGATGACATCACTGATGACATCTCAAATGACATCACTGATGACATCAATGATGACATCTCATTTGACATTACTGATCACATCACTGATGACATCATTCATGTGATTATACGATGAACCTCTTCAGACTCTGATATAACCTTAGATACACTCAGTGTAAACAGACACTCACAGACTGTCACTCATCCATGGAGTTACTCACACACCTAGTCAGTCATGCAAAGAATCAATCACACCTCCATTTCCTCAACTATACAGTTATACACACCTTACTTATTCAAACATATACTAACACATATTTACTCTCTTATACAATCCCTGATACAAGTTCACAATGATCCACACAGCCACTCACACATTCACTGGCTCTTATGCACAGTTATTTATATATGTCAACTCTCACATGTACTGTGTTTTACATATGTACTTACTTTGACATGGTAGCACTGAGATATCCATTCACTCACCAATACACTCATGCACACAGTTAACCGCCCATACAGCTGTTTCCACATGCACTTTTGAACCCATACATCTAGTGAATCAACTGCTCACACATCTATGCACAAAGTCATACACCTCCCAGCCACCCACACACACACTCAGTCTCCCATACAAATACTTGGGCAACCAATCAATAACCCATATAGTTACTCATATAGCTACTGATCAACACATGCAGCAGTTTACAGAACAACAGACATAATGATGCACAAATTAAGACAGTTTAGTCACTAACCCATGCACTCAGTGAGACACATCTAATCACTCTCTCATACAGTCAGTAATGCACCTACTAAATCTTTCATCCAGCCACTTATACATCCACTCATTCTTCAATATGTAAGACATATTTTAACTTTACAGAAACATACAGTCACTGGATGTTGTCATCAGTGATGTCATCAGTGATATCATTTGAGATGTCATCAGTGATGTCATCAGTGATGTCACTGACCATGTCATGAATGATGTAATATGTGACATCATCAGCAGTGGATTGCGGGTGCGCGATATATAGTTAGCGCAACTAACTATATATGCGAATTTCAATGGTTTTATGCGAGTAAAATAAGGTTTTGTAAATGCTAATCCCTAACTATATATGGTCTATAACCTATGGTTTTTTCAGTGAATTTTCAAGGTTTTGTAAATGCTAATTCCTAACTATATATGGTCTATAACCTATGGTTTTTTCAGTGAATTTCATTGGTTTTTTAAAAGCTAATATCTATAGCTGTAAAATATATTCTTTATTACATGACGTATCACGTAGCCACGTGAGACGCCTCATGACACGTCGCATAAATGTGACGTTTCGTCTCTGCAGCGCAAACAAAACTCGTAACATAAGCGCGCCAGAGCACGCTTACAGATATATATATTTTTTTTAACCTTAATTAGACAAAATCCACACGTGCACATATCTTGAGGCCTTGCAAAGGCACATCAAACAAACAGTCCCTACAATTTTGCCAAGTTTGGTGGAAATCTATTCCTTTAAATTTTATTTTACTGTTTCTCTTGGTTTTCCCCTTGTTACGCTTACCGGAACGCTACCCGGTACGCAAACCGGACGCTCCAAAAACACAAGATGTCGGACTCCCGTTACGCTGCCGGTTAGCTGCCCGGTTGGCGTACCGGGAAGCGCCTCTACCGCGAAAAATTGCAATTTTTTTTTTGTTGCCCTGCGGGGCACTCTAATATCCCGCTCATCAATCCTAGGGGGTCAGAAGGGGTCTACCTTGCCCCCTTTCCTTCATTTCCCCTTTCGTTTTGGCCTCCTCCTGTCTCTCGATCCTACCGAGAGACAAGATGGCGGCCGCTCCGGACTGTTTACAATGTTGACAGCCAATCAGCTTCTCCTCAGACTCCCGTTACGCTGCCGGTTAGCTGCCCAGTTAGCTGCCCGGTTCGCGTACCGGGACGCGCCTCTACGGCGAAAAATCACCATTTTTTTTTTTTTTGCCAGGCGGGGCACTTTAAAATCCCCCTCATCAATCCTAGGGGGTCCCAAGGGGTCTACCTTGCCCCCTTTCCTTCATTTCCCCCTTCGTTTTGGCCTCCTCTTGTCTCTCGATCCTACCGAGAGACAAAATGGCGGCCGCTACGGACTGTTTAGAATGTTGACAGACACCGGAGAGCCAATCAGCTTCGCTTCGCAAAGCTCCGTTACGCGAAAAGTACGCGAACTGGTGCGCTATCCAGGACGCTGTCACAGATATATAAATTTTTTAAAACGTTAATTTCTCAAAATCCACTGGAGCACATATATTGAGACCCAGCAAAGGCACATCGGGCTAACAGTCCCTACAATTTTGCCAAGTTTCGTGCATATCCATTCAGCCGTTCGAGCTAAAAGTGAGGCCAAACGCCCTATGGAAATTAACATGGGAAAAACGCGTTTTGGGACCCCCCTTTTTTCTCGGCCCCCCCTTGACGAAACCCCCCCAAATTTTCAGTGGCTGCTCAGAAACAAAATGTGCCATTTTCCTGAAAATTTCAGCCGATTCCGTCCACAAACGCCAAAGTTATTAGACATAGAATTTTCAAAAGTCCCATAGGAAAAAAATCCTAACTATATATATATATATATATATATATATATATATATATATATATATATATATATATATATATATATATATATATATATATATATATATATATATATATATATATATATATATATATATATATATATATACTGGAGCACATATCTTGAGACATAGCAAAGGCACATCGGGCTACCAGTCCCTACAATTTTGCCAAGTTTGATAGGGAATCCATTCAGCCGTTCGAGCTAAAAGTGAAATTGACCGCCCTATGGAAAGTAACATGGGGAAAACGCGTTTTGGGACCCCCCTTTTATCTCAGGCCCCGCTTGACGTATCCCCCCCAAACTTTCAAGGAAGAACCGGAGCTCGACGAGGCCATTTTCAGGAAATTTTCAGGCAGATTCGTCAACCGGTGCCAAAGTTATTCCAAATAGAAGGTAATATATATATATATATATTACCTACTGGCGGTCGCCAGTAGGTAGTTATAGTTAGGATTTTTTTCAATGTTAAATCTCAAAATTCTATTTGGAATAACTTTGGCACCGGTTGACGAATCTGCCTGAAAATTTCCTGAAAATGGCCTCGTCGAGCTCCGGTTCTTCCTTGAAAGTTTGGGGGGGATACGTCAAGCGGGGCCTGAGATAAAAGGGGGGTCCCAAAACTCGTTTTTCCCATGTTACTTTCCATAGGGCGGTCGATTTCACTTTTTGCTCGAACGGCTGAATGGATTCCCATCAAACTTGGCAAAATTGTAGGGACTGGTAGCCCGATGTGCCTTTGCTATGTCTCAAGATATGTGCTCCAGTGGATTTTGAGTAATTTAGGTTCAAAAAAATATATATATCTGTAGGCGCTCTCCGGTGCGTGCACCCGAGTGCGCTCCTGGCGCGACACGCGACTTGTGCGCAGAAAGCTGATTGGCTCTTGGGTGTCTGTAAACATTCTAAACAGTCTGGAGCGGCCGCCATCTTGTGTCTCGGTAAAATCGAGACAGAAGGGGTTTGAAAAAAAAAGGGGCAAATGACCATAAGGGGGAAGAGTAGACCCTCTCTGACCCCCTAGGTTTGATGTGGGGGCTAAAATAGGGTCCTGCGGGGCATTACATTTTTTTTTTTTTTTTTCGTTTTGCGCGGGGGAAGCGCATGGTACGCGCACCGGAAAGCGAAGCTCGGGGAAAATCCAGGACCATATTTATGAAGGCCTTGCGCTGCCAGTTTTGCGCCGCCTGTGCGTCAATTTTTGTGACGCACCAGCGGTGTAAAAAAATGCGCATTGTTACGCTATATTTAAAAAGTGACGCATCTATCTAGATGCGTCACTTTTTAAATATAGTGCAACGAGGCACATTTTTTTACACTGCTGGTGCGATGCGTCACTTTTCTGTGCGCACTCCTTATGACATTCCAGATGTGTCATATTTAATGTATGACGAATCATGTTGCAAGGAGTTACAGATACATCAGTATTTCTGACATATCTGTAAACATAAAAGTGATGCGAGGCAGGCGCAAGATTTTGACGCAACAGCATCCTAAAAGTGACGCAGAGAAATCTCATAGATTTCAGTACGTCATTATTACCAAGCTTTTTGCGGGGGAATGCCCCCTCTGCATACATTATACCTGACGCAGATATAATGTGGCGCAGAGTTTTAAAAAGTGACCCATGTACCTAGATGCGTCACTTTTTTAAAATAGCGTCAGGTATAATGCATGCAGAGGGGGTGTTCCCCCGCAAAAAGCTTGGTAATAACGACGCAGTGAAATCTTTGAGATTTCACTGCGTCACTTTTAGGATGCTGTTGCGTCAAAATCTTGCGCCTGCTTCACAGCAGACCTTTCACATGGTGCTTTTTCCATGTGAAAGGACACATTACTGGAGTTGCGTCACTTTTGTGACGCACTCCAGCAATGCGTTACTTGGAATATCATAAGGAGTGCGCACAGAAAAGTGACGCATCGCACCAGTGGTGTAAAAAAATGCGCCTCGTTGCGCTATATTTAAAAAGTGACGCATCTAGGTAGATGGGTCACTTTTTAAAATCAAGCGCCACATTATATCTGCGTCAGGTATAATGCATGCAGAGGGGGTGTTCCCCGCAAAAAGCTTTGTAATAGCGACGCAGTGAAGTCTTTGAGATTTCACTGCGTCACTTTTAGGATGCTGTTGCGTCAAAATCTTGCGCCTGCTTCACAGCAGACCTTTCACATGGTGCTTTTTCCATGTGAAAGGACACATTACTGGAGTTGCGTCACTTTTGTGACGCACTCCAGCAATGCGTTACTTTTGTGTTTACAGATACGTCAGAAATACTGACATATCTGTAACTCCTTGCGAATTGATTAGTAATATATTAAATATGACATATCTGGAATGTCATAAGGAGTGCGTCCAGAAAAGTGACGCATCGCTGTTTTCACGTAGCGATGCGTCACTTTTCAGAAATGAGGCCTCCAGTTTATTCACTGTGTCACCTCTACGACCCTTTCTTGCGTCAATACGTCCCTTTTGCATACATTACACCTGACGTAGGAATAATGTGGCACAGGGGTTTACAAAGTGATGTATTTACCAAGAAACGCCACTTTGTAAATATGAATAAATAAGGTGCATTTTTTATTGGAATGTTGTGTCACAAAAAGTGATGCTTTGGTGGCGTTAAAGTGACGCATGGCTTCATAAATGAAGCCTTCTACCTTCAACTCCAGCAATGCATCTTTTCTTATCCTTCAACACTCCTGTTCTTTTTCAACATTTTCATTGAATATCAACATTCCCCATATTCACTCTTCTTCTCATAACTTTCTTTTCTAACACTCACCTTCTTTCATTCCTCCTACTTCACTTCTTTTTTCCTCTCATACCTTTCTGTTCTTTCTTACTCATTCTCCTTTGAATTATCAATGCACTATATTTCACTTACTCTTCATTTTTTTAAGAATATAGCTCTTTGATGAGAATTGGAGGTAGTTCTGAAAAGAACTTTTGGTTTTCTTCTTTTAACTGAACAGGAACAAAAACAGGGAATGGAAACTGCTCAACAGGAGCAAAAAGAAAACAAAAAAATTAGGGGTGGGAAGGGCAGCGATGGTTCTCCAATGCTCGAACCATGAGCTGGACACTTTGCTCCCCATGGTAACTGGACATAATATCGACTACATAATATCGAATGGACAAAATATCGACGGAAAAATATCGACATTAACAAAATATCGACTATAGGAATATCGTTGAAAAAAATATCGACTGCAAAAATGACCCAAAAATATCGAATACAAAAATATCGACTCAAAAATATCGACTAGACAAAATATCGAAATATAGTGAAAGTAAAAAATATCGAGAAAATGTTAGAAAATATTGATTTTATAAAATAATATATATATAATATATAAATAAATAGTACCTAATGTTTAGGAGCGGGTTGTGGGTTTATAGGGGAATAGGGTGGGAAGTAATTTAATAATAATTAATTAGTTAATATATGTTTGGTAATTGTTTTAATTAGATTTTAATTGGTAATTAATTAATATTAATTAGTTAATTGTTTAATTGATTAATTAGCATATAATTTAATTGATTAATTGATTATTAATAATAATTATTTTTAAAAATTAATTTGTATATGATTTTAATTGATACATTGGTTATTAATTAATAATAATTAGTGATTTATTGTATTAATAATTAGTATATTATTTACATTTATTAATTGCTAACACATTAATTATAATTAGTTAATGATGTAATTAATATATTGCATATCATTTAAATAAATTAATTGGTAATTAATTTATAATGACTTAATTACATTAATTGGATACATTTAAATGTAATGTGTTAATTTATGTTGATGTTAATTAATTAATTGGAATTAAACAATATTAATTAATCTAAATTATTATTATAGCTAATGTGATAATATATTTTATAATAGTTTTTTTAAAAATATTTGTTTTTTTGATATATTTATGTTTAATGTTGTGTTCATTATTATTTATAGTGTTCTGGCTCAGTTTCATAGTTTTTGTTATAGGTTAATTTTTTAGGGTTCTGGGTCATTTTTCTAGTCGTGAGTAAAGGTGTATTTAGTGGGATTTGGGAAATTGTTACGTTTGTGGGTAAATGGGTATTTTTGAGGTTGAGGGTCAGTTTTCAGTTGTTGTGTAAAGGGCTATTTGTAGAGTTCAGGGTCAGTTTTCAGTTTGTGGGTAAAGGGGTATTTGTAGGGTTCAGGGTCAGTTTTCAGTTTGTGGGAAAAGGAGTATTTGTAGGGTTCAGGGTCAGTTTTCAGTTTGTGGGTGAAGGGCTATTTGTAGGGTTCAGGGTCAGTTTTCAGTTTGTGGGTAAAGGGGTATTTGTAGGGTTCAGGGTCAGTTTTCAGTTTGTGGGTAAAGGGGTATTTGTAGGGTTCAGGGTCAGTTTTCAGTTTGTTGGGAAAGGAGTATTTGTAGGGTTCAGGGTCAGTTTTCAGTTTGTGGGTGTAGGGGTATTTGTAGGGTTCAGGGTCAGTTTTCAGTTTGTTGGGAAAGGAGTATTTGTAGGGTTCAGGGTCAGTTTTCAGTTTGTGGGTGTAGGGGTATTTGTAGGGTTCAGGGTCAGTTTTCAGTTTGTGGGTAAAGGGGTATTTGTAGGGTTCAGGGTCAGTTTTCAGTTTGTTGGGAAAGGAGTATTTGTAGGGTTCAGGGTCAGTTTTCAGTTTGTGGGTGTAGGGGTATTTGTAGGGTTCAGGGTCAGTTTTCAGTTTGTGGGTAAAGGGGTATTTGTAGGGTTCAGGGTCAGTTTTCAGTTTGTGGGTAAAGGGGTATTTGTAGGGTTCTGGGTCCGTTTTCAGTTTGTGGGTAAAGGGGTATTTGTAAGGTTCAGGGTCAGTTTTCAGTTTGTGGGGAAAGGAGTATTTGTAGGGTTCTGGGTCAGTTTTTAGTTTGTGGGTAAAGGGGTATTTGTAGGGTTCAGGGTCAGTTTTCAGTTTGTGGGTAAAGGGGTATTTGTAGGGTTCAGGGTCAGTTTTCAGTTTGTGGGTAAAGGGGTATTTGTAGGGTTCAGGGTCAGTTTTCAGTTTGTGGGTAAGGGGTATTTGTAGGGTTCAGGGTCAGTTTTCAGTTTGTTGATAAAGGGGTATGTGTAGGGTTCTGGGTCAGTTTTGGCCTTTAGGGTGAAGGGGTCTTTTTAGTGTTTTGGGACAGTTTTGGGTATTTTAGAGTGCTGATGTATAGTTTAACTTAACAGTGATACATTAAATTTATTACACGAAAATAGCTATTATTATAACTTTACATTAGTACCCTTTATTTAGATCAAAACAATTTATGTATTAGCATGTTTCCAGACAGTAGCTAGAGTGGAGTTGGAATTCTAATTATTAATTGGTTGGTGTCCAGCACCATCAGTAATATTACCTACACTGGAGTTGGATTAATAAAAATACATTGGTTAGTCTCCACCACATTTTATGGTATTACCTTGAGTGTAGTAGGAATAGTAAAACAATTTTTGCTAGTGTCCTGCAGCTTCTATGATTTTAGATTGACTGGAGTAGTAACAATACATATAAAATTGGTCAGTGTGCAGCACATTTGTATACATTTGTTCATTACTGTATTTTAATAATAAAAATTAATGCAACATAGATGTTTTCAAATAAGTTTATTAAACAATTTTTAATTTTTTTATTGTGTACTACAATAAAATCACAAACAAATATAACATCACATTTTTTTTTACTTTTATTATTCACACAATAACATCTTTACATTTATATACATGTGGTCAATGTAAAAAATATTTTGGATTACTAGATTCTTTCAGTAAATTTTACATATTCCCATCAGTCACTTACAATTTAAAGTATTTATATAGAAATACATTAAACAATGATTTGTTATATATTTCTTTCATTAATATTTAATAATGTTAATATTAAATATTAATATAATAAAATATATAATACATATTTCTTTTTAACAAGTAACATGACTATTATTACATTTGTTAGGATAAATTGAAATACAACAAAAAAATTTCTTGGTGTATATTTCACACAATGTTGTTTTTACATAAAAAATATAAATCGATTTGGTTGTAAAGTTTATAATTGTATAGGGAAACAATATGTTTAATTATAATATCTGGTATTTATCAAATATTAGTAAAGCAATTATATAATTTTGTTATAGTTAGAAATAATTATATAACTTTTTTTAATAATTAATAAAAATAATAATTATTTTATTAATTATTATTATTATTATTATTAATTAATAAACATAAACATTAATTTATTATTAACAAAAATATATACATTCACAGATAAAATAGATACTTTTTTCAGGCCATTCTTTATATACTAAATGGTTCTACTTGTTATATTAATAACAATAAATAAGTTATATTATTTATCATTATTAATTATTCCCATAAACATTTATAATGTTTTATTAAAATTATACACAAAATTATTCATATAAATATACTGAATAACTAAATATTTACATCTTTTATTCAAAGTTTTACATAATTATTTAATATTATTAATATATAATACATATTATATATTAATTTATATTAAATATATTATTTTTTGTTAATAAAGGAAAATTGTCATGAGTATAGTGTATTAATTTGTTACATTATACATGTGTATGTATTATATATTTTACATTTGACATTGTTTATTCTATTATCCTTTTACACAAATGGGTTAAGGGGACTACTTTTTTACCGCGTAAGGTTATTGCGCTCCATTCAGGACTGGAGAAGCTCGCGGTTGGGAGTTGCTTCGCGTGGAGAGAGGTAAGGTTATTTTTAACTACAAATTATAAGTAAGTGGTCATGTTTGAGGGTATAATCGAACTCTGTAGTGTTTTTTGGTGTATGTATTAATAGTTTAAGTAGCGTTTGGGTGAAAAGTCTCCGTTATAGATGTGTCGTGCTTTTTTTCCTTCAAGTCTAATTTTAAGTGTTCGGAAATGTCTTCTTACATGGTTAATGTTAATTGTTAGTATATTTACAAATGTGAAGGGGGTATTTGTGGGTGGCTTTCGTTATGTATGTTATTTTACAGGTTTCGGTTCCTCGCATGAAAACTACATGGAAGGAAGCGTGTTTTTTAACGGAGAAACAAATGTTTAAGTTATTATGCTTATATTTTGACTTTTATCTCCTATTTTTCGTGTTTGCCAGGAGCGTTTTTTTCACTTTTTAAACCTTTTTCGGGTTTTTTGGAGGGTTTCGAATCGGATTGATACATTGATATGCGTGACCGTTTTTTTAAAATAGTGTGTATATAACTTTAAATCCTAACGTCTACACACTACTGTTTTCGGGATTTCCTGGAGCGTTTTTTTACGTTTTACAATTTATTTTCGGGTTTTTGAGGGTTTCCCATATTGGAATAGTAAGATATTGGATTGGATTGTATGGATTGATTTTTCCTTGATTGCGTCTCTCAAGTCCAAAAATTGTAAGTATTTATTTTACAATTTTGATTGGGTGGGAAATGTCGATTTCTAATGTTATGTGTATGTTATAAAAAATTATAAACATTGCATATTTGTTACAAATTTTTTTACATAAATTTTAAAAGTTTGTCAAACAAATATGTTTTATTTATAATTCATTATATATGTTTATGACATGTGAATTTTATTAGTATTGTAAGAAGACATTCGTATATTTACTTGACATTTTTATAGTAGACTTTTTGCTATTATTGCCAGGTATTCTAAACCTCTAGTTGTAGGGTATAATGTGACTTGACTTTGAAGTAGTCGGAACATTTGTTGGGTTTGTTTAGTGAGTTTGGGCCCTATTTGTGACACTGATTGTTCCATTCTTAGTTCCTGATAGCTTTGTTCTTTTTTCAAAGCTTCTAGAAGGTTGTGGAATGTGGGTTTCCCTCTGTTTGTAGTTGCTTGGAAAGCATTATGCCACCCTTCAACACTGTTGTTGGTTTTAGCCTCTTGGTTTAAAGTACTGAGATAGACATTCCACCAAGGGATTTGGAATTTGGGCTGGCGTCGATGTCCTGATCTGTGCAACCTTCCCACCCAAGTGTCTTCAAAATAGTCTAGCAATGGTGTTAGCTTATCCTCATTCCTCTTATAATATGCGCTGTCAATTAATAAATTGTAATGTTCAGCAACATCTGTAACAGGGACGTAGGCCAGGGCTATTAACTTTTTAACTTGATAGGCAAAGGAGCTATCTGTAGAGTATAGTACACTTAAAGTAGATTTTTGGAGATGCCTCCATATACTCTGATTAAAATGATAATAGCAACCCTGGATTGCTGTGTGGGGAAATGTTCTCAAAATGCTATTTATCATAGCTAATTCGAAATCAATAATTATTTTTTCGGGAAAATAATTATTGATTTCCGTTTTGAGAACATTTAAAATTTCGGTGTAAGTTGTTTGCTGTTTGTTGGGTAGCAAACAGTAAATGAAAGGTATGTTAGAATGATGGTATAAACCGTGGATGGAATACAGTTGGTAAAAAGGTTTTGGGCAGGGTTTAAATGTTCCATCCATCATCCATTGGGGACACTGTTGGATTTTTCGTAAATTACTTGCAGTTGCAAACATAATTATTCTGTTTGTACTGCTTTCATTATCAAAAAGAATAAATTTATCTTTATTGTGTGTGATGGCCATTTCGGGTGAAATAATAATTTCTTCAAAACAAGTTGGGTTGGGTTGGGTTGTGCTAGTGAGTCGTTTGGTGCGTGCAATTGTGCGTTTCAGGGAGTCAATAGAGGGTAGTTGCCCTGAAGCATGGGCAGGGATTTTTACCAGTTCTTCTTTAAGTATTTGTGTGGTGGGTTTGTCACTTTGTGTGCTAGCACTTTTAATACTTTCTAAAGCATCTCTAATTTCAATTTCTGTGACATTTGGGGGATGATTATGTTCTCTAGTAAATAGCACATTAGTTTCCTCGGTAGTGGCCCTCCCATAACATTTGTTGGAGTAATATTTTGTACACTTCCAAAAAACCTTTCTACCACTTTGTCTCTCCTGATTATACACATAACCCATGTAGCATAATAGTAATTTATTTTTCTGAGACATGACAAATTCTGCACCTTCAGTCATTTTGATTTACTTGTTCTAGGAAAGAGTAGAAAGAAACAAAATCAGTACACATTTTTTTACTTATGTGGTGCTAACATCATTAGTGATGCATTTATACTTACAGTTAATCAAAGTAGTAGTCACAGAAGCAGAAATGTCTTTTGAATGATGTTCTTGTATGTATGTCTTTATTTGCTGTTGGTATGAAAATATAGAAAAACAACGTTAATGTTTATATATAACAAACGTATTTCCTACTCAAAAGCAGTTGTCATTTTTGTCTACTAGTGCATTTGATGTAAACATTACATATACTTACTTGTTTAAATAGTAGAATAGTAGTAATTGCTGGAGTTCATCAATTTAGTACAGGTATGATCTGTAGAGTAGATAGAAGAAATAAAAGCAAAATATTATAATTTTAATACTGAACCGTTTGGAAATGTAACAGATTTAAACGTATACTAACTTCTAAATATGTCGTTTTCTTTGTTGTAGGTAGAATAGCTGTATGATGTATTCAGAATATCTGTAGAGGAAATATAAAATAGATAAGATGTTGTTAAGAACATAGTCTGTGTTATTTTCGGCAGTTTTAGAGAAATGACAAATATACTTACATTTTTTACAAGGCTATTCTTCTATATTGGTATATTTTGTGTAGGATGTTTTCATATGATATGTAGAATAGATGTATGATGTTTTCTGAATATCTGTAGAGGCAATTCAAAATAAATACCATGGTGTTAAGAATATAGTTAGCGTTTTTTGTGCCCACATTTTAGCAAATAACAATTATACTTACATTTTTCTGAAGGGTATTCTTGTGTTTTGCTATAGTTGATCTTGGATCTTTCAAATGATCTATAGGGAAGATGTAAAAAGCAAGATATGTTGTTTAAAAATGTGCATTAATGAAATTGGCCGTTTTATAACAAACACATCTATACTTACATGTGTAATTAGGGTAGTTTTATCGTTTTTGCTGTAGAAATAGCACAATTTCAGTATATCTGTAAATATAATGTTAATGAAAAATAAATACTCTTGTAAATTAGTGTTTAAAAACAGCAGTTGGTGTTTAAAAGAGAATTATTATATACTTACTATCTGATTTTGCACGTGAAGAAATATGACCATGTAATAGGAATTGTGTTGGAGTAGTTTCTATCAGAAAAGTAGGAAGACATGAAAATAAAATAAGTGTAAGACTTAGGAGATGTAAGGAAAATAGTGCACTTCTAATTTAGTTTTCTACAAAAATGCTGTGTTACTTACTTGATTAATTAGCTAGTGAGCTGGATATTTAAAGATGTTTATTCTGCAACAAAATCTTCAAAGTGTTGGCATCTACTTTCCAGAGAGGTAGCAGCAACAAATGGTAGAATGCATGTAGCCCTTTTATAGTATATGTGTTATGTGTGCTTTGATTTGATTGGTTGTAGGATGTAAGGAAGCATAGTATAGGCTAGTTTGAATTTTTTTAAGTTAATTGGAGTGTTTGTTGATGTGAGAATGGTGGTATGTGGTTATTCCCGCATTAAAGCAGGTTCGTGTTTAAATGAAATATATTTATATGTGAAAATAAGTAATGAAAATGTTAGTTAAATGCAAAGAATAATAGAAAATGATGAAATGCATGTAATAGAATGTATAGCAAATGTGGATTAATAGTAATTTTATGTAAGAAACAGGTATTATATGTGAAAAGTTTTTTTAGTGAGAAATGACTTTTATTGATGATAAAGATGGTATTTTAGAAAGAAAAGTGTGCAAACATGAACTCGATATTTTTTTTTTAACGATATTGTGGTAGTCTATATTTTTGTAGTCGATATTTTTGTAGTGTTAGGGCTAATTTCATGTCCAACGATATAATTGTAGTCGATATTTTTTTAAGGGATATTTATGTATTCGATATAGTTAGTACTCGATATTTTTTACTCGATATTTTTGTAGTTTGTGTAATAAGTATAGTAAGTCGATATTTTTGTCGTCGATAATTTGTCAACGATATTTTGGTAAGTCGATAATGTGCCCGTCGATAATATTTCAGTGATCCGCTCCCCATAGGTGAGGAGTTGATTGCAGTATCTGCATCTGAGGACACCATGGTTAAAAGCAGGTTGTATGTTTGGCACCTGCTCCTGCGATTGCTCTCTCCCAGAAGAAGTTGCTCCTCTGGTTGATGTAGAGGCCCCATCTCTGGGAACCTCTTGTGTCAGAGCCCTGACACTTTCCCGGGCAAAATTCTGGGGGTGCCTCCTCTCCACATGTCGGATCATCGTAAAGTTCCCAAAAGAGTACTTTTTTTTGGGGTCACCCCGTGACAGGACCTGTTTGCAGATCCTGCACTCCACTTTTGGTGCATTCACTTTCTTCTGGTCAGCTGGAATCTTAAAAAATTTCCATATGAAATGTTCCTTCACCTTTGGGGTAGGAGGCTCTTCATTGATGAACTCAGGTTCATCCTCACTGCTGGATTCTCTGGCAGCCATGGTAAATCACAAAAGATCCAGGTACAAAAAACAGGTCTTTCAGTCACAAAAGTGAAAGAAGAAGTGAAGGAAATGGGTGGGGATTTCATTCATTATAAAAAAAACTGTTAGCAACCAATGAAAAGTGTTATTTTAGGGTCACACTTCCGGGTGCGTTTACGCAGCGCGATCGTAGGCGCTTCCGGGGCGCAAACGTGGCGCGATCGAAGGCGCTTCTGGGTGCTTTTACGCGGCGCGAACGTAGGCGCTTCCGAGGGCACTTACGTTGCGCGCCGAAGTGACGTCATCAAACTTTTACAGAAATGCATAATCATTTTCCTTATAAAAAAAAACTGATTTTATTTGTATGGTACGAAATGTTTTGCATTATTATTAACTTTTCATTCATATTTTTTTTCACGAACGACAGTAGCGCTCTGGGTGCGCTTTCACGAGAGCTCACCGGAAAGCTTACCGGAGAGCTTAGCTGAAAGCTTCCCTGAGCGCGCACCCAGAGCGCAAAAAAAAAAATTATATAAAAAAAAATGAATACTTACAAAAAAATAGCAAATTGTAAAAAAAAAATGGTTAGAAACTCGATATAGAAAGGAATTAGCATTTAAAAAACCTATGAAATTCACTGAAAAAACCATAGGTTTCACACCAGTTATAGTTAGGAATTCGCATTTAAAAAACCTATTAAATTCACTGAAAAAACCATAGGTTTCACACCAGTTATAGTTAGCTGGAAATGTTACTGATATAAAACCATTGAAATTCCCACGTTATAGTTAGTCGGACTCACTATAACTTGCGCGTGCAATGCACTGCTGATGACATCACATATTACATCACTCATGACATGGTCAGTGACATCACTCATGACATCACTGATGACACCATCCAGTGAATGTGTGTCTTTCTGAAAAATAAATATATTTTATATATCTATATGTTAAGGTCGATGGAAGAATAAATGTTTAAATAAGTGTCTAAATGGATGTTTTTTTTTTAAAAATTGATTGGTTATCTGGCTTATTAAGTGTATCTTAGTGAATACATATATTAGCGAGTAATGTTTAAATATTTAAATATATGTATTAGTGTTTTACTTTGTGTATAAGTGGCTGCATGGGTTGGTGAGTAGCTACATGTGTGTGTATATGGGTTATTAGATGTTTTTTAGTATCAGTATGAGTGTCTGTATCGTTTGGTGGGGCTGTTACTTAGCACATAGATGCATCAATGGCTGACTCACTGTTTGTATGTGTTTTGAAGACAGCATATGTGCAGGACTGTATGGGTGGATGATTGTGTATATGTGTGTTGTTGAGAGTGAATGCCTCTCTCACTAGTGTCTTTATGAGTAACTACATATGTTTTAATCTTGTATATATGAGCATTGATGTATATAAGTAAGTATATGTGAGAGTGAGAGATTGAAAGAGTTCCTGTTTAAATAAGTATGTGTTTTTATAAGTGATTGTTTAAGAGAGTAAGTATGTGTAATTTTCCTTAGAAGTAATGTGCTAATGTGTGTATAGTTGTATATGCAAATAAATGGATGTTTATTAGTTTATTTGCATGTGTGAGTATATGTATGAGTAAGTTTTTGATGACTGTCGGTGTGTAACAGAATGAATAGGGGTATCACTATATATGATGAGTGAGTATATGTATGAGTGAATACATAAAACTGTTGGTGAATGTGTGAATTTGTATATAGATGGTGAAATTACTGAATTGGTTGTTGTAACTGGTATGGGTATATGCGCTTTTTTGAAAATGTTAGTTTCTATTTTTCAATATGTGTTTCAAAGGTTACTTTACAGTGAGAGGAGGTCTGTCACTGTGTCACAAGGATGGTGTCATCAGTGATGTCATGAGTGATGTCACTGACCATGTCATGAGTGATGTAATATGTGATGTCATCAGCAGTGCATTGCACGCGCAAGTTATAGTGAGTCCGACTAACTATAACGTGGGAATTTCAATGGTTTTATATCAGTAACATTTCCAGCTAACTATAACTGGTGTGAAACCTATGTTTTTTTCAGTGAATATATATATATATATATATATATATATATATATATATATATATATATATATATATATATATATATATATATATATATATATATAAATATCCCCTTCCCAATCACCGCCTCCTGTTTTTGTTTCTGTCCTGATGGAGCAGGGGTAAGCAAGTTCTCTCTTACATTTAAACTTGTACATTCCGGTTGATTGTTTGTGACTCTTTGTATATGACTGTGTAAATGAACAGCTTTAGTGGGTGGATGGTCCCTGTTTTGGTGTAACTGGCCTCTGACGTACTCCCTGCTCATCTGCGCCGCGTCTTTGGACTGTTTGGGAGGTAAGTTAATGACATCCCGGACCCTTGCCTGTGTGCATACTGTGTACATTGGGCCAGGGAAGGCAGCAGGTGTTATGTATTGTCTTTTTGTAGATTTTATATTTTTTGAAGGACAGTGTTTTCTATCCATGGTTACTGGGACTACAGTCACCCAAAACTTTCCTTTCAAACAAAAAAGTACTTATAGTATCTGCTGTTATCACTTTTTATAACTCCTTACCGTGTTGTGTCTTGTGCACTGTATCTTATATAAACTGTTTTGCCAATGTGTCAAGAAAAACCTACAGTGGTATCATGCATAACTTCAGTAAAATCACTACTACTGGTGGAATGACCAATACAAACATTAAAAAGTGATTCAAGGCCTTCTGATTGAAGAAAGAGTGTGTGTTTAAAGATGTCTCCACTTAGAGAATGTCCGAAAATGTGGACTGCTAATTTGAAGCATCTTCTCTTGCAACAGGGTGCTATTTTAGAAGTAAGACAAAACCTTTGAATAACAAGACTAAGGGAAAAATAGATGAGAATTGGGTAGTTCTGAATAATGTGACATGATTTGGTAATTACAGAATTAAAATCTATAGAGAAAAAAACCTTATAATTTGCGAAAAGAGTACGATGCAGTTCTTCTGTAATGATTGACACTCACTAGCAATTCTAATCAAAATATTTTGTACAAGACAACTGGAAACTATGAATGGATTCGTACAGAAACCCTATTGCAATAAATTAGCAGAAAAATACCAGGTCCGATTAGGCAACAGTAAAGATTGCATAGACAGCAATAGCAGTTTTCAAAATAAGACTGCTTATCTGTTTGACATTTGAATATGAAAATACAATGCTAACATTAAAGTTTTAAATAATTAAGAATATCCCAAAACCTAGAATTGTAATTTTCAGCTACTCCAACAAAATCAGAATGACAGTCATATCAATGTTTCTAAGCATAGATGCAAAAATATGAAACTCCCCTCTTTTAATATTTAAAAAAAACTCTTAATTTTCCAAACTCATTTAACAGTATGAATTAAAAAATATTTAAAAAATGAAATGGTGTATAAAAAAACCCTAAAAGTAAAACCTCTATTGTGAAGGGTAACAATTAGAAGGCTGTTTGCATAGATTCAGTAACTTTAAAAAGTTAACACCAATTTTACCCTTTACTTCCTTCTGCTCCAGTGACTGGATTACTTTACCGACTAGCTTCTTCATATTGCATTTCAACCTCAAAAAAGCCTACCAGCTTACCAAATATTCACTACCAATAAAAAAAAAAAATCCCAGTCTAAATAAAAAACTTAAGCCTTGAACACCAAAGAGATGTTATAATTCAAAATGTTAAAAAGGCATACTCATGCAAAATTCAGAAGTTGAACTTTAATTTCTGAAATATGTAAATGTTAAATAACTTTCTATTTTCATTCAGAGATAGAAGAAAACAATGACATCTACGTTTTGGAATAGTGTTAAAAATTTTTTTTTAATAAGACACAATTTGAATGTGTGTGAAATATTATTGTAGCGCTATTACTATATTAATAATTTTCAAAGTAATATTTTAATTGTTAGAAATTGGGTTGGTGGTCCACTGGTGTCAAGCAGCAGCCACAATCCTAGTCAGGGTAAGAATAAGGCAAACCCTAAATTATCCTGTGCTCACCCTCTGGCGGCTTGGCAGTTAGGCTAAACTTTAGAGGCAATGTTTAAAGTATATGTGCAACAATTCATACAGTAATACAGTGAAACGACTACACAAAAGGATTTCACACCACATTAGAAAAATAGAGCTTAATTTAATAAATGAAACAAGACCAAAATGAAAAAAATCCAATAACTAGAACTAGAGACATATAATTTGGAAGTTTTTACGTAAAATAGCACCAAGAAGTAAAAAAACATGATTTGAGGTATCTGGTCCCGCTGGACTGTGACAAAGTCAGACTCTCAGGCCGACTGTGACAGAATAAAGGCCATCTACAGGGACCAAGTTAGGACCACTGAAACACAGTACCTTAATCCTGATTGTGGAGCGCTTGCGTGAATCCACATCAAAGATGGTTTGCGCAGCCCAGCCAATGCATTAGTTCCTTGGTGCAGCGAGGCTGCGGTACCAGGACCTGATGTGTCAACAATGAGGATCCTGCCGATAGGGCATTCAATGAGAAGTATGGTGTCAACAATGTGAGGTGCAGCAGAGGTGATGTATTGGATCCGATGAATGGTGAAACTGCGACGTGTAGATCCGGCATCATCTTTCAGGCTGCCATCAACAAGGGATGCGAGGAGCTTGCACCAGGTAAAGCGGTGCGCAGTGGCGGTCCAAAAGCGATGTGTCAGTCCCAGATGTGGGAGGCTGTAGTGATGTGTTTTGCGACAGATCCTATCCATGCAATAGCAGCAATGCATCAGTTCTGCTCGAAGATATGCTGCTCTGCCGAAGAACTGCGTTGGTTCTGCTCGGCAGAGGATGCATCGTTTTTTCTGGGGATACATACACCTTCAAGGGTCCAGGACTGGGGTGGCCCACTTGGCTGGAAGACTCACAGATAGAAGAGTCTAGGTGCAGAAGCAGGTAGGTTGGTAGTCTTTTATGTCCCTGAGACTTCAGATCAAGAGGCCAGCCAGCCAGTCCTTGGAGTCACTCTGGGTTCAACTGATGCAGGCCCAGTCCTTCTCACCCTGGCAGGAGGACAGCAGGCCAGAACTGCAAAGAAGGAGTCCCACAAAGCAGCAGTACAGCAGAATGACAGTCTCTTCAGCAGCACAGCAGTCCTACTCCCTGGCAGAATCTTCCAGGTCCAGAAGTGTACTGCAGTTGTGGTGTCTGAGGTCCAGTACTTACACACAGTTGTGCCTTTGAAGTGGGGAGATCTCACAGACATGCCTTTGCAGTGTAAAGGGGTCCACCCTTCTTTCCCTGGTTCCAGACTCACTACAGGGGAGTATGAAGTCCTTGTTGTGGGGGCGGGACACAGCCTATTCAAGTGTAAGTGAGGCTGGACCCAGCGCCTCCCACCCATCCTTCTAGGATAGCCCATCAAGTCACACCTAAGCTTCTATTGTTTGAACCTGTCTAGGGGGAATACACATGTGATCAAAGACAGACAGCAATCAGCAAATGGCTAAAGTAAGAAAACGCCAACTTTCTAAAAATGGCATATTCAGAATTGCATTTAAAATTTGACTTCGCCATAAGTTTGGATTTTAAATTGTGATTCCAGAGCCAGCAGACTTGAAGGGTTTATCCCTTCTCAATTGGGAATTACACTTATAAAATACCAGGACACATAAAGCTTAAAAGTACAAGACCTGCCTTTTAAATACATTGCACCCTGGGTTGTCTACGGTCTACCTTAGGGGTGAAAAAAAAGGGAAAGTTTGGGCCTGGTACAACACAACGTTTATTTTGCCAGGTCGAAATGGCAGTTTTAAAGGTAGGGCTGAGCCATAGTTAGAGGGCTATTTAAGTGGGTGGCGCAATAGGTGCTGCAGCCACACTAGTAGCATTTAATTTAGAATGTAGTGCAATTTACTAGGGACTCATAGGTAAATTAAAGATGCCAATTGCTTATGAGCCAATGTTACCATATTTTTGGGAAAGAGCTCATGCACTGCAGCACTGGTTAGCAGTGGTAAAGTGCTCAGAGTCCTAATACCACCAACACGGAGGCCAGAAAAAAATAGAGAGGAAGGCAAAAGTTTGGGGGTGACCCTGCAGAAAAGGTCATTATCAAACATTAATTATGATGGTAAATTAGCTTTTGTTTTCATTTTATAAATGCATCTTATAATTATAGTTTAATGTGCTTAAAAAGTGCTGTAAACGCTTGACATGCATACATCTCCTGCTTGTCCATAATCTGCAAGTTAATTAAACAATATGCTCCCATATTTGCAGGGTGGAAAGTGGGATTGTGAGATGCTAACGATTTCCTTTTAAACCTAGGATTTGTTTATTATTGTTTAGGTGTTTAACCATGCGAACTCGTTGAAGTATGTTTCCCAAAAACTGTGTTATAGTGATGGATTATGTGTAATTACAGATTTCAAGAACTAGACTATAAAGCTATCACTCAGATTGTAATGCTGTCTACACAACTTTTTTGGTACCAAATGGATTTTAATCTGGTTTTGCAGCCACATAAAACATCACAAATATGTTGTGAAAAAACGAGTTGATGTCTCTTTTGATGTACATCTAGGATAAAGTATGCATCAAAGTGTATTCAGGTGTTGTCACAATTGAACGAGTCAGACGAATGTACAATTTTATAGATTGATTTTGCTGGGCTGATGTTACATTTGCTTACATTTCGTACTATGCATTTGTTTTATTTAACCCCTTAAGTGCTGCTGACGGCCAATGGTCGTCAGCAGCGCTACCTCCCCAGTGCTGCGCACGACCATTGAACGTCCATTCAGCACTAGTTCTAATGGACAGCGCAGCACTGGGGAGAAATGTTTACACGCAGCTAAGGTGTTAATATAAAATAAAGTGTGTGCAAAAAGAGTTTCTGAACAAATAGACAAGTAACTTCTGCATATATTCAATCCAATTGTATGAATCAAAAAACTTTCCAGGATCTCATATTTATTGGAACTTTTCACTCAGGTGTAAGCATGGTAAAATCATCACAGAAAGAAACAATAATCCTTTTTCATACAAAAGCGGGCTATATAGGTGAACATTCATTGTCAAATATCAAAGTTTTTTGTTTTCATAGGCTCACAGTTGCTTTCGCATGATACCAGTTGTAAAATCTTAGTTTTTGTAAAGCACTTTCCCACACATTTTAATTAAAGTTTTTTTCTATACAATTTTTAACAGTATTGAGTTTTTGATATCATGTCACAGAAATGTTGTGATGTAGAAATATTGTTAACAGAAATATAGATTTTTTAAGGTAAGTAATATCGTTGTCAAGAATATCGTTATCTTTATGTGTTTTAAATAATATTTTAATTGTATATGTTCTATATTGTTTGTATAATCGTTGTTAATGTTGTTAAATATAGATTGTAATTTTAAGTTGTTTATAATTTTACTGCATTTGTTAATGGTAATTTCTAGTGTCATAGTGGGTTGTGAGGTTTGTAGGGGTACAGGGTGGACCGTTAATTAAGTATAATTAATTAATAATTTGTTTTTAATAAATATTAATTATTTAAATGATAATTAATCATGCAAGCTGTGAAAATATTTATGTAATATTTTAGCTGTGGGTTGTTTGGTTTGTAGGGAAATTGGGTGGGAAGTAAGTAATAATTGAGAAAAATAGTGTTTTCCATTGATTATTAATTATTTAATTCGATAAAATATGTAAATTGTGTAATTATATTTCTAAGTCATATTTTAGGGGCGGGTTGTTGGAGTTGTAGTGGCATAGGGTGGGAAGGTAATTAAGTAATAATTGATAATTAATTAACAATTAATCATTCATTTATTAATTATTTTATTTATTACTTACTATGAAAGTTGTGTTTTAAATTTTTTATTTTAATTATATTTACATTTTTGGCTGCAAGGTATATGGGAGTGTAGTGATGGAATGTATTCAAATAATCAATTAACAGCAGTTTTTTATCTGATACTAATGATTAAAAATTATATTTATATAAATAGTTTAATTGTGTTATATATATATATATATATATATTCACTGAAAAAACCATAGGTTTAACACCAGTTATAGTTAGCTGGAAATTTTACTGATATAAAACCATTGAAATTCCCACGTTATAGTTAGTTGGACTCACTATAACTTGCACGTGTAATGCACTGATGACACCATCCAGTGAATGTGTGTCTTTCAGATAAATAAATATGTTTTATATATGTATGTTAAGGTCGATGGAAGAATATTTGTTTAAATTATTGTCTTAATGGATGTTTTTTTAAAAAAAATAATTGGATATCTGCCTTATTAAGTGTATCTTAGTGAATACATATATTAGCGAGTGAAAGTAGGTCAGTCTCTCTGTCATCAGTGATGTCATGAGTGATGTCACTGACCATGTCATGAGTGATGTAATATGTGATGTCATCAGCAGTGCATTACACGTGCAAGTTATAGTGAGTCCAACTAACTATAACGTGGGAATTTCAATGGTTTTATATCAGTAAAATTTCCAGCTAACTATAACTGGTGTTAAACCTATGGTTTTTTCAGTGAATTTCATAGGTTTTTTAAATGCTAATTCCTTTGTATATCGAGTTTCTAACCCTTTTTTTTTTTTACAATTTGCTGTTTTTTTTTAAGTATTCATTTTTTTTATATAAATTTTTTTTTTTGCGCTCTGGGTGCGCGCTCCGGGAAGCTTTCAGCTAAGCTCTCCGGTAAGCTTTTCCGTGAGCTCACCTGAAAGCGCACCCAGAGCGCTACTGTCGTTCGTGAAAAAAATATGAATGAAAAGTTAATAATAATGCAAAACATTTCGTACCATACAAATAAAATTAGTTTTTTTTAATAAGGAAAATGATTATGCATTTCTGTAAAAGTTTGATGACGTCACTTCGGCGCGCAACGTAAGTGCCCTCGGATGCGCCTACGTTCGCGCCGCGTAAACGCACGCAAAAGCGCCTACGATCGCGCCACGTTTGCGCCCCGGAAGCACATACGATCGCGCTGCGTAAACGCACCCGGAAGTGCTCCGGAGCGCGCAGCGTAAACGCGTCGGGTCATGTGACCCTAAAATAACACTTTTCATTGGTTGCTAACAGTTTTTTTTACAATGAATGAAATCCCCACCCATTTCCTTCACTTCTTCTTTCACTTTTGTGACTGAAAGACCTGTTTTTTGCACCTGGATCTTTTGTGAATTACCATGGCTGCCAGAGAATCCAGCAGTGAGGATGAACCTGAGTTCATCAATGAAGAGCCTCCTACCCCAAAGGTGAAGGAACATTTCATATGGAAATTTTTTAAGTTTCCAGCAGACCAGAAGAAGGTGAATGCACCAAAAGTGGAGTGCAGGATCTGCAAACAGGTCCTGTCACGGGGTAACCCCCCAAAAAAGTACTCTTTTGTGAACTTTACCATGATCCGACATGTGGAGAGGAGGCACCCCCAGAATTTTGCCCGGGAAAGTGTCAGGGCTCTGGCACAAGAGGTTCCCAGAGATGGGGCCTCTACATCAACCGGAGGAGCAACTTCTTCTGGGAGAGAGCAATCGCAGGAGCAGGTGCCAAACATACAACCTGCATTTAACCATGGGGTCGTCAGATGCAGATACTGCAATCAACTCCTCACCTATGGGGAGCAAAGTGTCCAGCTCATGGTTCGAGCATTGGAGAACCATCGCTGCCCTTCCCACCCCTAATTTTTTTGTTTTCTTTTTGCTCCTGTTGAGCAGTTTCCATTCCCTGTTTTTGTTCCTCTTCAGTTAAAAGAAGAAAAACAAAAGTTCTTTTCAGAACTACCTCCAATTCTCATCAAAGAGCTATATTCTTAAAAAAATGAAGAGTAAGTGAAATATAGTGCATTGATAATTGAAAGGAGAATGAGTAAGAAAGAACAGAAAGGTATGAGAGGTGAAAGGAAGTGAAGTAGGAGGAATGAAAGAAGGTGAGTGTTAGAAAAGAAAGTTATGACACAGTGAATAAACTGGAGGCCTCATTTCTGAAAAGTGACGCATCACTACGTGAAAACAGCGATGCGTCACTTTTCTGGTCGCACTCCTTATGACATTCCAGATATGTCATATTTAATATATGACTAATCAATTCGCAAGGAGTTACAGATATGTCAGTATTTCTGACGTATCTGTAAACATAAAAGTAACGCATTGCTGGAGTGCGTCACAAAAGTGACGCAACTCCAGTAATGTGTCCTTTCACATGGAAAAAGCACCATGTGAAAGGTCTGCTGTGAAGCAGGCGCAAGATTTTGACGCAACAGCATCCTAAAAGTGATGCACTGCGTCGTTATTACCAAGCTTTTTGCGGGGGAACACCCCCTCTGCATGCATTATACCTGACGCTATTTTTAAAAAGTGACGCATCTAGGTACATGGGTCACTTTTTAAAACTCTGCGCCACATTATATCTGCATCAGGTATAATGTATGCAGAGGGGGCAATCCCTCGCAAAAAGCTTGGTAATAACGACGTACTGAAATCTATGAGATTTCTCTGCGTCACTTTTAGGATGCTGTTGCGTCAAAATCTTGTGCCTGCCTCGCGTCACTTTCATGTTTACAGATATGTCAGAAATACTGACGTATTTGTAACTCCTTGCAACATGATTCGTCATACATTAAATATGACACATCTGGAATGTCATAAGGAGTGCGCACAGAAAAGTGACGCATCGCACCAGCAGTGTAAAAAAATGTGCCTCGTTGCACTATATTTAAAGGACGCAACAGCATCCTAAAAGTGACGCAGTGAAATCTCAAAGATTTCACTGCGTCGCTATTACAAAGCTTTTTGCGGGGGAACACCCCCTCTGCATGCATTATACCTCACGCAGATATAATGTGGCGATTGATTTTAAAAAGTGACCCATCTACCTAGATACGCCACTTTTTAAATATAACGCAACGAGGCGCATTTTTTTACACCACTGGTGCGATGCGTCACTTTTCTGTGCGCACTCCTTATGACATTCCAAGTAACGCATTGCTGGAGTGCGTCACAAAAGTGACGCAACTCCAGTAATGTGTCCTTTCACATGGAAAAAGCACCATGTGAAAGGTCTTGCGTCAGTCTAACACCTGCTGTAAAGCAGGCGCAAGATTTTGACGCAACAGCATCCTAAAAGTGACGCAGTGAAATCTCAAAGATTTCACTGCGTCGCTATTACAAAGCTTTTTGCGGGAGAACACCCCCTCTGCAAGCATTATACCTGACGCTATTTTTACAAAGTGACGCATCTAGGTACATGGGTCACTTTTTAAAACTCTGCGCCACATTATATCTGCGTCAGGTATAATGTATGCAGAGGGGGCATTCCCCCGCAAAAAGCTTGGTAATAATGACGTACTGAAATCTATGAGATTTCTCTGCGTCACTTTTAGGATGCTGTTGCGTCAAAATCTTGCGCCTGCCTCGCGTCACTTTTATGTTTACAGATATGTCAGAAATACTGATGTATCTGTAACTCCTTGCAACATGATTCGTCATACATTAAATATGACACATCTGGAATGTCATAAGGAGTGCGCACAGAAAAGTGACGCATCGCACCAGCAGTGTAAAAAAATGTGCCTCGTTGCACTATATTTAAAAAGTGACGCATCTAGATAGATGCGTCACTTTTTAAATATTGCGTAACAATGCGCATTTTTTTACACCGCTGGTGCGTCACAAAAATTGACGCACAGGCGGCGCAAAACTGGCAGCGCAAGGCCTTCATAAATATGGTCCTGGATTTTCCCCGTGCTTCGCTGGTGCGCGTACCATGCGCTTCCCCTGCGCAAAACGAAAAAAAAAATAAAAAATGTAATGCCCCGCAGGACCCTATTTTAGCCCCCACATCAAACCTAGGGGGTCAGAGGGGGTCTACTCTTCCCCCTTATGGTCATTTGCCCCTTTTTTTTTCAAACCCCTTGTGTCTCGATTTTACCGAGACACAAGATGGCAGCCGCTCCAGACTGTTTAGAATGTTTACAGACACCCAAGAGCCAATCAGCTTTCTGCGCACAAGTCGCGTGTCGCGCCAGGAGCGCACTCCGGTGCGCGCACCGGAGAGCGCCTATAGATATATATATTTTTTTGAACGTAAATTACTCAAAATCCACTGCAGCACACATCTTGAGACATAGCAAAGGCACATCGGGCTACCAGTCCCTTCAATTTTGCCAAGTTTGCTGGAAATCCATTCAGCCGTTCGGGCTAAAAGTGAAATCGACCGCCCTATGGAAATTTACATGGGGAAAACGCGTTTTGGGACCCCCCTTTTATCTCGGCCCCCGCTTGACGTATCCCCCCCAAACTTTCAAGGAAGGACCGGAGCTCGACGAGGCCATTTTCAGGAAATTTTCAGGCAGATTCGTCAACCGGTGCCAAAGTAATTCCAAATAGAATTTTGAGATTTAACATTGAAAAAAATCCTATCTATAACTACCTACTGGCGACCGCCAGTAGGTAATATATATATATATATATATATATATATATATATATATATATATATATATATATATATATATATATATATATATATATATATATATATATATATACCAAACACCACAGGAAACCCATTTGAAGGCAGCCACAAAAGGTTGACTTAAGCACTTTTTAATGGAAGTTCGCTGGCAGCTTAACACAACTGAGAAAAAACCTCCTGCAAAGTCCAGCGCCAAACGCGTTTCGAGAGCCTCCTGCTCTCTTCCTCAATGGCATATGTTGCAGTGAATACCAGCGCCCGTGCTGATGCACCGTTTATCTTGATCACCTGTCCAGGAAAGGCGTGGCCTCTACCACGGCCTTCTGGATATCGTAGTTCCTTTAAATGTCCCCAGTGGGTGCGCTTGTATTCACAATAAAACATTAGTATTTTCCAAGTGGCCTGAAGTCCTCAAACAGTTGCTAAACTGCCCTGCTTTGTACCTCCATTGTGCACGAGCGAGTGTCTCCCTGTAAAGGCACCAGCTCAAAACCTTTTCCTTTTCCAAGATCGGCCCCGTCCGGGAACCTACTCAGGACCATGCTCTCGCAGTGGGCTGTCTTCACGACCGGGAGCTTAACACAACTGAGAAAAAACCTCCTGCAAAGTCCAGCGCCAAACGCGTTTCGAGAGCCTCCTGCTCTCTTCCTCAATGGCATATGTTGCAGTGAATACCAGCGCCCGTGCTGATGCACCGTTTATCTTGATCACCTGTCCAGGAAAGGCGTGGCCTCTACCAGTAAAGGCACCAGCTCAAAACATTTTCCTTTTCCAAGATCGGCCCCGTCCGGGAACCTACTCAGGACCATGCTCGTGCACAATGGAGGTACGAAGCAGGGCAGTTTAGCAGGAGGCTCTCGAAACGCGTTTGGCGCTGGACTTTGCAGGAGGTTTTTTCTCAGTTGTGTTACGCTGCCAGCGAACTTCCATTAAAAAGTGCTTAATTCAACCTTTTGTGGCTGCCTTCAAATGGGTTTCCTGTGGTGTTTGGTAAATTAAAACGGCTGTTTCCCGGTCGTGAAGACAGCCCACTGCGAGAGCATGGTCTGAGTAGGTTCCCGGACGGGTCCGATCTTGGAAAAGGAAAAGGTTTTGAGCTGGTGCCTTTACAGGGAGACACTCGCTCGTGCACAATGGAGGTACGAAGCAGGGCAGTTTAGCAACTGTTTGAGGACTTCAGCCCACTTGGAAAATACTAATGTTTTATTGTGAATACAAGCGCACCCACTGGGGACATTTAAAGGAACTACGATATCCAGAAGGCCGTGGTAGAGGCCACGCCTTTCCTGGACAGGTGATCAAGATAAACGGTGCATCAGCACGGGCGCTGGTATTCACTGCAACATATGCCATTGAGGAAGAGAGCAGGAGGCTCTCGAAACGCGTTTGGCGCTGGACTTTGCAGGAGGTTTTTTCTCAGTTGTGTTAAGCTGCCAGCGAACTTCCATTAAAAAGTGCTTAATTCAACCTTTTGTGGCTGCCTTCAAATGGGTTTCCTGTGGTGTTTGGTATATATATATATATATATATATATATATATATATATATATATATATATATATATATATATATATATATATATATATATATATGTATATATATATATATATATATATTCACTGAAAAAACCATAGGTTTCACACCAGTTATAGTTAGGTGGAAATTTTACTCTCATAAAACCATTGAAATTCCCACGTTATTGTTAGTTGGACTCACTATAACTTGCGCGTGCAATGCACTGCTGATGACGTCACATATTACATCACTCATGACATGGTCAGTGACATCACTCATGACATCACTGACCGTCTGAGCGTGGAGAAGGAGTGGTAAATATCCGGTATCCTTAGAATCTGTATGATCCCCTGTCAAGGCTCCATATCAGGCAAGTACTGTGGCGGTGCTAGGCATGTGCAGTGTCACTGCTAGGCTCCTGTTTCTGCCAAGATGCCCATGCACTCTTGAAGGCGGGTGCGGTGAACGGTGGCGGAACCGTTTGAATTATTGAAGCTCCTGTGTTCACAAAACACGCCACACTCACGGGGGTATATTAGAGACAGGCGTTTATTCTTCAGCGGCCTGCTAAATAGCTTCAAGGTCCATGAGAGAGCCTCCGAGGATTCAGAGGCCGAGGGTTCGTCTGAAAATGTTCCGACGCGTTTCGAAGGTCTGTTCCTTCTTCCTCAGGGAAATGACGAACAACACATATTGTGTCAGGTACGAGTCCAGCTTTAAATACATGACACACCCTCAGCTACATATATATATATATATAGGAGAGTTCTCGCCACACATCAACACCCGTCGCGAGCAAATGACGACGGGCAGACTCGTATTACTGGTGCTAATTTCTCAGTGCTTTATTGTGCAAAAATGCTCGCCCAGCAAATCCGCCATGACGCGTTTCACTTCCTCCTTGAAGCTTGATCACATGACATGTTTCTGACATAAAGGAGGGTATTTAAAGTGCGCAAAAATGGCTGTGCTCAATGCTTTCAATGCATGGAAACTGAAAACATACTATTGAATGATACCATATATATATATATAATTTTTATATAAAAAATGTTATATTTTTATTCAATTTACACATGTATTAAAATATGGTAAGTGTTTGAAGCGAAGCAACTTCCCTACAGTTGCACTGACTTGAGTGAGGTGAGTAAATTTGGTCCTCTGCAGTCCAACGCTTTCCTAACTGCTGCACAGACTGGAGTGGGGAGAGTACATTGTTTCCTTCCTGAGTACAACACTTTCCCTACTGTTACACCGAATGGAGTGGGAATAGTACATTTTACCCCTCCTGAGTCTAACTCTTTCCCTAAAGTTGTACTGACTGGTGTGGGAGCAGTAAATTAGACACCCTCTGAGTCCAATGCTTTCTCTACTGTGGCACAGGCTGGAGTGGGAATAGTAAATGTTATCCCTCCGCAGTACAACACTTTCCCCAATGTTGCACTGAATGGGAGTGGCATTAACTTAGTTTACCCCTCCAGAGTCCAACGCTTTCCCTACGTTTTCACCAGCTGGAGTGGGAATAGTAAATAGTACCCCTCCAGAGTCCAACACTTTCCCTACTGTTGCACCAACTAAAGTGGGTATAGTAAATGTTACCCCTCCTGAGTGCAAGGCTTTAGCTACTGTTGCACATACTGGAGTGGGAACAGTATATTTATTATTTCTAGAATGCAATAGTTTTGTTAATATTCTTTAATTATATATTATCATGTGTTTGTGTATTTCAGTTTACATTTTTTATATATCGAAATGTGTGTTATTGTTAAGATATTTTAGTAAAAGGTATTTTTTCTATTGTTCATTTGGTATGTCTAATTAAATTGGCAATGTTTTTAAAGTATATTCCTGTTTATTTGTTATCGATTTTATTTTATTTTATATATATATTTGCTCCTGCTGCCACCAAGATCCTCAGCACTCACGAGTGGATATCTGGCTACGTGAGGGTGGACTCGTGATAAATGCAAGGCTGACAAAGGCGCTTGCTGAAACATTTCTGTGTAACTCATAAAGCAGTACACAAGTTTTTCTTCTTTCCCCATGAGTGCTGGCTTCCTTTCTGTATAAATATATAAGTATATGTTTATATATGTCTGTAAATATTATTTAGACAAACTTAATTAACATTATATTAAAGTTACAAGTTAAAATATTTAGTATTTTTAAATATATATATTAAAAAAAGATATTCTTGTAGATATATTTCGGTGTTGTAGTGAAAAACGATACTTTTTCCAACATTTTTGTACTTACCTTTATATGTATCGAAAAAAGACATATTTGTGAACGATATTTTTGACAAAATATTTTTGTAGCACAATATTTTTGTTTCGATATGTCAGTGAACCGATTAAAAAGTAAAGAATTGGAAAATATACAAAAGGCTAAGCACACAGTGAAAAACACTTTGGGCCTTAAGGAATTGATCTCCAATGCATTAACTACCCTTTTGTGTGACATTCCATTGTCTTTTACATACTCTAGTCTGGTGTGCATTTTGGCTCTGAAGTGACTGCAAAAGCTCCAAACCTTTGACAGAAACTATAGTTAGAAATGAAGCATGGAAAACACCCTTACCCCGTGCAAGGCGTGCAGCCAGGAGCACTCTCTGAGGTAATCTTGCAGCACAGCCAGTGTCCATTGAGATACGCTGAAGGGTGGTAGACAGTGAGGCGCTTCTGATTGCATTGACTGACTTTGGTGAGGATATCAATCCAGTCCTTGGCCTCTACACAGTTATTGGCCTGTATGTAGAGAGCTCGCTCTGGCTGAATCACCTGGAACATCTGTTAATTAAGAAGAACACCTCTGTCACAGGTGTATTTGTTTCAAATCTGAATGCAGCGTAAGGTCACGTAGCAAATGCAAAGATAGAAAAATGGTTAGTAATATTTGAGAAGAACTGAGGTGTTTGTGGAGACTACAATGGCCAGTGTTCCTGGCCCATAAGCCCTAAACAAACATCCATACACACAGAGAAGAACCACAGAGAAACTGCAGCCACTGACACTGAAGTTCAGCCAGTGTCTGAGAAATACAACAAGAGGAAGATCATATGATGGAAGGAACAAGAACCTCCCCTCAAAGACCTTGCTGTGCCCTGCTCATCTGGCCAGTCCGGTGGTTAGCATTTAAAAAAAGAATATTTATATATATCAAAGTGAAAGTCAAAGCAGTCTTTATTTTGATTGTTGGAGAGAATAAAAGACACAATTTTATGGACAGTGTTACATCGTAACAAAAAACAATTATATATACAACTTTTAAGTGCAATAGATACATTAGGAGATAAACAATGAAGCTCTATATATGTAATATACATTGTATACAAAATTTGTTTAAAAGGTAACATAAAATGTAAAAAAAAGCAAAAAAGTTAATTAATTACATTTCTATGATTTAGTAGTAAAACAAGTGCATTGCTCGTTCGGCTTGGCCTAGCTACCATTCATGTGTATACTTCCTTTTCAAAATGATTCCTATTCGTACTGCAGTATATAAGAAAGCATATCAAATTAATTGTCGAACGTGGCCCAATACTACAAATGGTATGTACAACTATGTAGACACAACTCCCCTTGGGTACAATTGCTGTTTGTTTGATTCTTAATTCTTAATGTTTTTGTCTCGAATACCCCACATCCAGCTCAGACATTTCGCCATGGCTATCATTATGGACTCCTGTGGGCTGGTCTTTAGTATACGAAGAGCTACAGCACTAGATCTGGTGCCCAGATTGGAACAGATTGGCTTTAACCATTTATCCCTGGGGAGCTTGTATGCTGGACACACAAATAGAATGTGGGGAATTGTCCCAACCTGCTCAGGGCAGGAAACACATTTGTTATCCAGTGAGCTGTTCCATTTGTGTGTGAACGATTTAACAGGGATTGTACCCACCCTGAATTGGTGGAAAAGCTTTCTGTCACAGGGTTAATTATCTTGTTTGTGTTCCAGGAAGATACCAGACAGGGTGGTGTCCTTGGTGGATTTCAAACTGTTTGTTTCAACCATGGTCCAGTACTGTTCCTTAAAATCTTTTTTGGATGGGAACAAACTGCCTGCCGGGTCTACCCACAGATGGCTCATTCACATATTTACTAGTGCACACTATTTTTTGTAACCATGGAATCTTACACAATAGGTCTGCCCCTCTTATATCTTTTAATGCATTAGCATAGTGCTTAATTTGTGCAGGTGCTTTCAGGTGCTGAGCACCGACACCTATTTCTCAGGGCCGGGTCTATTGAATTTTTCTCCCATGCACAGCCAGCCCTGTGCACAGGCCATTAAAAAACCCCAGCCTCAAGCGAGGCTTGTGCAGCTGTACGTTCAGATTTGGTGCATGCTCCTAGTGTGCTTGCTTTGGCGAACACCAGTGCACCTGGTCCTCAGGGTGGGGAAAGGGCAGGTGTGTTGTGTCATGCGCAGTATAAACTGCACGAACGATGAACTGGGAGCATAATTTCAGCTGCGCTACCCAGCAGTCTGCGCTTTCCAGTGTAGCCAAAGCTGCAAGGTTAGGTGAGTTGTGTGTGCGTTATTTTACACACAACTGTTATCCTACAGGTGACGGAATAGTGCTTGGCCGTGGGACACCATCGATAAATTCCTGCACAGTGGGACCTGCAGGAAACTGCCCAGTAGCTGCCTGCCTCAGGAGCCCAGACAAGGCCTTGCAATGTAATAACAAAATACGGGAAGCAGCTGAGGGTGGTCTGAAAGTGAAAACATTTCTTCCTGCTAGTCAGTGTATTAGTACCACTCTCCTACCTGTCCCAGTACCATCACGTCTCTATCAGACCCATCCTCTCCCTTCTGCAATGGGCACAGTTGCAGCCACAAGCACCTTGAAGAACACCTCCCATCCCTGCCACTGTGACAGTGCCCCACTGCTACCGCCGACAGTGCCCCTTTCTCCACAGTGGCCTTCTCCCACGATCCCAGTGCCCCTCTCTCCACAGTGCCTTTCTCACCTGTATCTCAGTGCCCCGTTGCTTACAGTCCCCTACCCCTCTGTATCACAATGCCTCTCCCTGCAACAACACTCGCTCACTCCTGTTACAGTACCCCTTGGTTCCCTCCCTCATTCTCAGAGCACCCCTCCCCACCATTGCTTTGTATTAAAGCATGCACTGGGCCCTGAGTAGCCATACTTTGAGTTCGCATGTGAGACCGCAAAGCCCTTCTCAGTTTTGGCCACTCAAACCAGGAGGCTTTCCCAATCACCCCCTAACCAGAGAGCGGATACACAGGGAATTTCTCAGCTTTGACCTGGAGAAAAATAGCATTGATTCAAAACATGCTATCAGAGGGGCTAGAGTGTGCTGGGCGCTCTGTACCTCCCCCACCCCCACAAGCATGCTGAAATCTATCGCCCCACACCTTCTCTTCACCTCCAAAGACCCATGTCCCGTAAACCCCTGCTGCATCCTTACAGGTTTATGTCCCTGTTGGAGAGAGATCAGAGTTTTGTCTAGTTGAAGTTTTGACTGTAGCACAGAGGGGTAATGTAGAACATGTACCATGCAGATGACAGAACTATATTATGTGGATAGCTCAGAGTTTCTGTTTTTTGTCACAGACGTCCTTTTGTTACTCGCTGATCATAAATTACAATCCTAATATAGCACAGGCGGCAGACTCAGTTGAACTTTGTGCTTTATTAGTTAAAAAGTATGTGTGGAAGCCTGTCTGAATGGAGTTGAATGTCTGACTTCATTTGTAAATAGGTGGCAGTGGGATTTTGCGACTTATAGTCTGATCATGTAATAGAACTATTTGTTTGAAGCATTAGAGTGTGGTTCTCCATCAAGGCGTAATCCCAATGGTATATCTGACACTTCATTTTGTTTTATCAGAAATACCTATTGTAACTTAACAAAACATCTTTTTATGGCATAAAACTTAACAGTTAAAAAATCGCTATTGTGTGTCTTGGACAACACTGCTGTGCATTGATGAGGCAGGCCAAGAATGATACAATCCGGTCACCTCTCAACTTTATATAATTAATGACTATATATTTAATAAATCATAGGTGTACTTTTTGCTTGCTCTAGCTTAGTATCTGCTTTTCTTCCTCCCATTCACACCTCACTCCTTCACTTCTCTCCAATCTTACTTCACTTTCTGCCCTACATCTGCGTTTTCTCTTAATCACCACCTTCCCTCATTAATGCTTTTCATTGTTCACCTTTCCATCTTTCCCTTCCGCTCCCCCTATTCGCTTTTCTTCCCTTGCCTTTTTTCCTCTTTTCACTTTTCCTTCTCATCACATTCCACTCCAATCTTGGAATCCCAAACTCTGCTTTCCACATTCCTCTTCACATTGTCTACCGCATCTATATTTGCCTTTAGACCTCTCCTCCTTCCTCACTCTCCCTTGTAATGTTTTCCTTCTTGCACATATGTTTATATCTACTCCAGGAATCTGTGTTCTATCTCAGGGTCATAAATCGAACTCTTGGTGTGGCCACTCAGTCTTTCATCTTTAGATAACATTAGTGCAATTGAGCTGGATGATAACATTTTTAATTTGGTGTCAAGGCCCCCTCTAGTGAAGATGTGCTTTACAAACATACATGGTGTGTTTCTCCCTCTATCCCTTCATTTCTTCCTTTCACATTCTTTTCTTATTTCCTCCTTCTTTCATCCATTACTTATTTATTTCTTTACTCCAGTGCTCCTCTTCTTGCCTGCATGTGTTACTGCCTTCTTTAATGTATTCCTTCCTTCATTCTTTTCTTTCTTTTAAACAGCACAGTGCAAGCACATTTTATTTTGTCTGCAAAGCTGCCTCAAGTCCTCAAATGACCTTTCTCTAATTTGAGTTCACTTTTAAGTTTTTGTCATAGGCTTCCAATATGTTATATTATGGTATATTGATTTGTATAGCACACTAATTACCCAGGAAGGTATCCAGGGATTTGGGCAGGTGTGTAGGTGTGAGGTGCCTGAGTTGTTTTTGTGAAGAGCCAGCCCTTCATCTTCTTGCGGAACTCAATAAGGGAGGAGGTGACGCCGAGGTGTTGAGGCTTGTGGATGTGGGTGGAGCCAATAAAGGGGAAGTGGGTGGGGCCACTGAAGGGAGTGGGCAGAGCTCAGGAAGTGGGTGTAACCTCATTAAAGACTGTGAGCACCTGCACTTCATATTTTACAAATTAAGCACTGAATATATCAGCTCTGGGGTAGACCAGAGCCTTCTCCAATATGCTAGAGGTCTGTACCATGCTATCTCTACTATTGTACAGCAACCTAAATCTAGATATAATTGCTTGAGAAGGGTAGATTGCGGGAAGTTAGTAAGGTCTCTCAAGAATTTGTTCTTGGCTGTAGCTAAGGGTGCCAGATTATTGAAGCCCCAAAGCTCTGCACCATACAATATAGAGGCCCTAACTTTTGTGTCATTTATCTTTAGTGCTGGGCCTACTGGTTTTGTATGAGACAACCTCTGCTCCTTCAATAATGCTCCTGCCAATTGTGAATGCTTAAGGGACATTATGTCGATCTGAGGCTTTATTTTAAATTTCCTTCCCAGTGTGATCCCCAAATACATAAATCCATCTGTCTGTTCGAGTTGGACCTTGTTCATGAAGACCCTCCCTTTTATTGCTTTGTATTTGTGGAGAACCATGAATTTGGTTTTCTCCACATTGACCAATAATTCATGATCTCCACAAAAATCCTCCAATCTTTTCAGTGCGCTCTGCAACCCTTTTTGTGTTTTTGAAATTATGAGGGTATCATCGGCAAACATAAGTATGGGTACCTTCATTCCGGCAAGTGCGGGGGCGTCATTTGGATAGGTGGTAAAATAATTAACAACAATTTTAATAAATAATGGAAATAGGGTTGGCACCAGGACACCACCTTGGTGTACCCCTTAGTGTGTGTGTACGTGTGTGTGTGTATATATATATATATATATATATATATATATATATATATATATATATATATATATATATATATATATATATATATATATATTTATATTTATATTAAAATATATATATATACACACACACACACAGGTCAAAACAATTACTTGCCAAAATATTAACCACACATAAATATCTGCCTATATAAAGTTGAAATTTACTAATAACATCTCAAGTCCTAGCCAGCGATTGTTACATATAGAGGATTTCATCCGATAATCAGGTCAAGTGTGTTAAATCTAATGGCAAAGTAGGACTAACTCAGCATATACATCACATTTACCAAGATTGTAAATGAGTCTCTTTATTGTATAACTGCCAACAAGACTATAATATTTTGCCAAGTGGTATGTCACATCACCATGGTATTTAAAGTATATACGGTTAAAGTGGCACAAGATTTAAAGATCATTTTCAGAGGAATAGATCCAGATTAGAATCGTAAACAAGGAAAGTATGTGCAAATCTACAGCATTAATGGCCAAAAAAGGTCCAGCAAGGTGGATACACCACAGATTATCAGGATAACCACAGACAGCATAATTGTGTTCAGTTTAGATTCACTGTATGTCCTGTAATTATATGTGGCGATATTAATAACCTGAAAAAGTCCAGTCCTCCTCCACCGCTGTTGGACACCCCTGATTTAAAAAGAGCAAGAAACTCCCATGCGAATGTCAAGCCTATCAACCAATTTGATGTCCTCTTGCTTTATCAAAATGAAGCTCTATCTTTAGTATTACTAACTGCATTTATATAGAGCATAATGCCCTAGGAAAGCTGTGGCATTAAGTCCTTCTTTTCAGGACACTAAGTCAATCACAAAAGTCATCTAAACATCCTGGGTTCCTGCACGATGAACCCAAAAGAATGGTTTGAAACTGAGTGATTGATGTCAAATACTTTGTATTCAGTCTAGATAAACTAAGCTGGAAGTCTGTAGTCTGCTTTGAGGATATCACTTTGTAAGAGTTCACGCCCCTCCTATTTCTACAAACACTGATACTAATAGACATTTTAATTGAGTTGGAATTCTGTGAATCAATAACAAACATCTTATCTGTCCCAACACTTTTGAACATCTCTGGATTTAATACTTTGCCTCTTACTTACTGTGAATTTCCCTTTAAGACTTCAACCAACACCTTCCTGAACCTCTAGATCCCTTCATCTAACATCGCTACTCCCTGGAAAGCACAGACTATTAACCGATGATTTTTCTTACCCTTAATAATTAGAAAATCTGACCTCATCATTTAACTATTCATATTCTTAACAGTGAATAAAATACATGTTGATTTTTAAGCAGACACCAAGGACAATATGACATCTGGGAATTTTTAGTTTATTATCTTGGGTTACACGTTTTTCAAAGGCTGCTTTATTCATTTCAATTGCTATCATTATAGTTTATATACATATTTGCTTAGTCATTTGTAACACAAAGTAAGGTATAATTTAGTTAAATGAAGAAAAATAAAATTCTTCATGGGATCTCATGAATGGTTTCTTTTGAACGGTGTTCCTTTGTATGTTGCTATTGCCATTGGCAAACTAAGGACACTAACAAAATGTCTTATTATTTTGATCAGATATTAGGGAGGAAAAAAGGAGGTGATTTCACGACCATCTGATCCCATGGAGAAAAAATCATATATGATACAAAGTATGATCTGCCCATTAAACTAACTGATTCACTGGGAAGAATTGATTTCCATCAAATATGTGGTTGTCCATTCTCCCATTCAAGCTCACTAGTTGGTCACCATTTATAACAGCTTTTTACAGTTATGTAGGGAAAAAGTATACAGCCTCCGGATTCCTGTAAGCACATATTGCTCCCAGGTAGGTCCAATACATCTCCACCAGGATAACCCTCTCCTCTAAATAAAAAAACGAATAAAAATTACTGACCACAAGACAGGTGGGATCGTAAACTGCTTTCTATATAGTCTAGTAACAAAAATATAGTTGCTTGATTGTGGGTGATGACATCTTAGACACTTGTGACCAACCTTCCACAGAGGCAACACATTTGGATGTAAATAAATACTTCCTGTACTAAGTGGCTGAGCTCAGTGACTAATGGGAGGGCTGGGGCACCAGTTGCACTGTTGGTGTAGAAGATCTCTGCTCAGAGTGCAAAAAGGCAGCAGAGACGGGGTTGGGAAGACTAAGTACCAGAACTGATTGTGCCAATAAATGCCCACCAGACTCTTCAGGCACTGATCACTTCTTCATAGCTTGTAAGCCATTTTGGGGACAAGAGGCAGAAAAAGAAATGCAAATACTGAACTTTGATCCTATCTGATGAGGAACATGAAGGACTTTGTTATCCCGGTCATTTAGAGATTTCACTTGATGCAAACACACCCACTAACTGAGTGCATTATCTATGAAAATGAGGGTGCATTATCTTACAACAACCCAACCATAAAGCGTGAGTATCAACCCAATTAGAAAATCTGCTTGAATATAGGTTTTTGCTAGATGGATGTACAAAGCCCTAATATGTTCATAAAAAGGGGTGCATTTCAAGATTTCCCCTGGCAGCTTTCACAGTAAAGGAGGAGGGCACAAGCAAGAGTGAGAGATGGAACCCATTCTCTCCCTGCTTGGTGATACAGAATATGTTGTTGGACTACACCCACACCCTATTTCCCCTCACAGCGAGAGAAAGCCTATAAAGCGAGACAAAATGCCTTGCTCCAGGATGCTTGAAGGGACCACCTGAAGCTGAAGATGCCCTAGGTCACGCACTTTCAAAGATCCTAGGTCCACAATCAGAGGAGCCACTTGAGATGGGGACCAAAGGATCCAGAATCCAGTATGGAACATTAATCACAAGTTCTTGCCATACCAATAGACAGCTAAGATGGACCCAACGTGATCATGGGCAGTATCACATCAATCAGGTTACTGCTGCTAAAGAGAGGTCACATGAAGTTGGATGTTCATGTGTGAACTAGTAAGTGCAGCAGCCTTTTTACCCCAGCTCAAGGATGCCAAACTGACAACTGCACTCAAAAGGGGAAGAGAAGATTAAATGGGCCACTGACACAGGCAACCTATGTTTGCTGACTAAATCATTGTAAATCAACAGAGCAGTGAGGCATAGCGAAACTGTCATAGCCAAACAAAGTAGGTTTTCTTGTAAGAAGATGTTCATTTTCAGAGAACGGTCTGTTTCTTCACCTGGGATGGACCTCCTGGTTTTGCCCCCTAGGATGACAACAGTGTTACTGTCAACGGCATGGAACAGCATGTTCTCATTTAGCTATATTACTTTTCTACTATTCATTACAACAGGCACCGAGTCTGGGCCAGAGCTCATGCATGTCACTTGGTACGGATTCTTTTCCCCATAGGCTATTACAACGCGGTTGTTACAACGACTGTGTAGTAAAAAAGCATACCATTACCCCACAAGTCATAACAACAACTTGCAGAGGGGTCAGCAGATGTTGGATATACATCCAACATTTCCCTACTGTTGCACAGACTGGAGTTGGAATAGTGAATTATACTATTCCAACACTGGAGAGGTGTGGGGCAGCGGCCAGGGCAGCTGACTTTGGAGCACGGGTTGATAGTTCGATCCCCGGCTCTGGCAGCAGATCAACTTAGCACCATGTGACTCTGGGCAATAGCTTGCTTAATTTCTATGACGGCCCCCAGCGCCTGGAGACCCATAAGGGTGATTAGTTCGCGCTTTACAAATACATATTTACATTTACATTTACAACGTCTAGTGCCCCCCCTAGAGCAAGTCGTTGTTATGACTTGCGGGGTAATGGTATGCGTTGTTACAACGTGGTTGTTGTAACAACCGTATTGTTATAGCCTGCGAGGAAAAGGCATGCGTTGAAAGGAGGCATATTCATGTCACTCCAATGATTCACTGGTATCAGAGTGGAAGGAGCCAGGGTTTGGAGGCACTGATGCAGGAACCTGCCCCTGTAGGGAAAGTACTGGCAGAATGTGTTGTGTCCTGCAAGGGGAGGGCCAGTACAAAAGCAACAACTGGTACCATTAGCCAAGGAGGACAGGGCCATTGTCAGGACCAAGCAAAACTGGTAAACACAGCTGTAACATCACCACAGGCTATTAAGGAATAACTTAATCTAAGGATTCTACAAAAATGTTTTGAACAAACTGAGCAGCTTTGCCTCCAAAACAAGCCTTCTTTGGTTTTCAAGGACTTCACTAAGAGTATGGAAGAAAAGGGTCAGGCTTCGGGTAAACCATTGATCTGTCGGGCAGAATGATCCAATATGGCTCAAAACTGCCTTTAATGCACTCATTCGAAAATGGAAATCCTGTCATTACTATAAGCTAAATATTTAGGCTTGCACTGGAAAGAACTGTGAAGCATGAAGGGGATCTTGTTAGGAAATGCCCACGGATCATGACCCCTAACATCGTTTTCACAAAAGGTGAAAAGCCTAGGTAAATCTGCTGACAAAGAGTCTCTCACCCCTCCCCCTTCACCCAGCAGTTGGGTCTCATTTTATGTAATCTGCAAAAGAGTACAATAGCTTAACCCTGAGGCTGTTATATGCATGTGGCAAGAGAAAATTACATAATGTGATCCATAGAGGAAGAAGTGGTTTCTAATTGACCATTGGTGACCAGAGAGGCCCTTTTGTTGATTGTGAACCAAGATGTAAAAATGTCTGCCTTCTTGCATATTGTCTCATGCATAGTCCTGCCCCCCCCCCTCGGATGCTTGGATGGGGGTGCTTTTTTTAAAACATAGAACAAACAAATATACTGCTCTTCTTTTTGGGATTACTCCAGCGCTGACCTGAAAGATTAAAACTTTCCTGCCCAACTGCATCAGCTTATCAAAGTCAAAGTCAAAAAGTACTTTATTCGGTTAAAAGACAATAACCATAAAAGTCACAACATGATTTACGGTTTACACAGGGAAAATTTAAAAAGGAACCAATCTATTATATTTCATTAATACCAATTGTTTTCCGCAATTTAAAATCATATTTAAAAAAGCCTAAAACTACTGCAACAGTTAAAACAGTGTCCATTCTCTGAAGTTCTAAAAATGCTGGGCGACATCTATTTAAATTCATTTCTTTGAGAATTGGGATAAGGAATTTTCTACGTGGTAAAATATAAAATTTACAAAAAAATAAAATATGGATATCAGATCGGGACGAGGATTCATCACACGGGCACATAGGCAAATTTCGAGACCATGAATTCATTTCTGGGAAGGACAAGAGTCTAAAAACAATATTTAGTCTAAAACGGGTCAAGAGAAATAGATCATAATTGGACATCGGTAGTGTTAAATATGGCTGTATCTTGTCGCCAGTTATTAGAAGGAGATGCGAGGTAACTGTCTTTTTCTTCATTTCATCTCGCCTTCTCTTCTCCTCGAGGTATTCCATACACAGTTTAATCAACAATTTCCTGGATATATTAACCATAGTGAGCAGATCATCATAATATTGTTGGCAACCAATTTCAATAGGAAAACGTTTAACGTAATCTAGCCAGTCAAATCTACCCACATTTTCCAATTTTAACACATCCTGCAACATAGCCCGATTCAGAACACACTCATTCGTTGTCCACACCCTATGCCACAAAAGGATGGGTTGTGTTCTGATTATATTTGATATATGAGGTTGTCCAAGTTCAATGTGGCAGATATAAGTCGCCACACTTTGTGGTACTGTTAAGACATCCCTCATAAACTTATTTTCGGCTATTTGAATGGATTTTATGTTCAAATACCCCCATAGACCCGAGCCATACAAAGCTACCGATGTACACGTGGCATTATATATAGTTAGGTTTTCTCTTATCGGTCTCTTACCCAGCTTTTTTATAAAATTCTTTAAGGCCATTATTGTTTTTAGGAACAAAAGAGTTCTGGCCTTTACTGCACTTGTCCAAACCCCCGATTCATGGAACAAAATGTCAAGGTAAGGAAAAGAGGAGGTATTTTCCAAAGGAACGTTATTTATGAACATTCTTCTCATCTGCTTTTCGGTTCTTTTGCCACAGTTCATGGAGAAGGTTTTACTGCAATTAATTTTAAAATCTAAACTCAACATGAACTTCTCGAAAGATGTTATCAAATTTTGTAGGGCCAGGGGGGGCCGTGCCATTCGGACTGCATCATCTGCATACAAGAGTGCAGGGACTGATCTTTTACCAACCCTAGGCATATCCCTGCACTCCTGCAGCAAATGTCGCTCAAGTCCATTTATGTAAACCAGAAATAAAAAAGGAGCCAGGACACACCCCTGGCGTACACTGCGTCCAACACCAAATTTTCTGTTTCATTCACCCCCCTTTCCATAACGTACCGATGCCGTGGCTCCTGCATATAATTCTCTTAAAAAGCAAATGATTGGATGTTCCTCGCCCAACCCTTTTAGAATTTCCCACAATTTCACGTGTGACACGCAGTCGAATGCCGACGTAAGGTCAACAAACGTAAGGTACAGGCGTTCACCTTTTACCCTGGTATATTTTTGTTGAACAATCATTAAATTTAAACATTGTTCAATTGTTCCTATGCCCTTCTGAAATCCAAACTGTAGGTCACTCATTATCTCATTCTCCTCAGCCCAACTTTGGAGTCTTGCCAGGATAACTCTGCCAAGGATTTTTATAGAAGAGTCCAAGAGGGAGATTGGTCTGTAGCATGCGCAGTTTTGCCTATCTCCCTTCTTGTATATCGGTAAAATGACTGAGGTAAACCAAGACAGGTTCAATCCCCTTGCTAGTGCTGCATTAAAAAGTTGTAATAGCATGGGGCCCCAGATCTCGCTATTTGCTTTATACAGGTCTGCTGGGATCCCATCAGGACCTGCGGCCTTGCCTCCCTTTGTTGCTTTCAAACCCGACATAACTTCCTCCAGAGTTATCACCAGTTTCTCATCCCCTGCCCCTATTTTACCCATTGTAATAGGACCTATAGTAGGGCTTTCATCTTGGAACCTATAGAGGTTAGAAAAATGCTCCACCCAATCCTCCTCAACGATAGCAATCTCCATTCGTGCCTTGCAGTTGTCATAGAGAAGGGAGGCATTTATGGCCCTCCAAAAAGCAGATGCATCCTTGGACTGTGACGCTGCACATACAGCTTCTAAGGCCTCCTTTTTTATTGCATTTTTCCTATTTTTTTTAGACCTCATTGTATATTTTCCTGAAGGCTCTTATTTGTAAGGGATCTCGGGGTGTCCTATGAATAGCATGTTTCAAATCAATCAGTGCCCTTGTACATGCTTTGTCAAACCAACTTTTATTACCCTTTGCCCGATTCTCTGCCTCAACCCACAAGCTGTTTCTAATTGTGGAAGCTATAATGTTAAAATGCTCTATAATCTGTTCGCTATTAGAGTGCTCGCCCAAACAAATCGTGAAGCTATCCGAACAGACATTCAACAATTTTTCTAGGAACATTTCTGGCACCACCTTACCCCATTTTAGAGAATACCCATTCTGTCTCCCAAGGACCACATCAGAAACTGTACATAAGGGGAGCACATCATCATGCTGCTCAAGAAATGGGTTTTCAACGTCCATTATTTGCGGCAGATGGTCACTTAATGGTAACTCCATAGTCTTTAGCCTCTTAATCTTATGGCTGTAGCTATTTGAGGAAATAATAAAATCAATTGTAGTAAATACTCCTCTGCCAATAAATGTGGGGGCAAAAGGGGTTGGTTTTTGGGCAATTTCATTACCATATCTCAAATCGTACATAAACAGTATTTCATTTAATGTATCCCTGATCAAAGAGTGATCGAAATGTGTTAGATTGATGTCCTTATCATTGCTGTGCTTATGCTGGGAAAGGGTTGAAGGCCTCAAGATAACCGTGGGTAGGTGCCCAGTGGAACAGGGAGTTGCACTACGTTCTGAGATATTCCCTTTGAGGCTGTGCATGGTGTAAGGTGACATATGTTCTATCTCTGAGCACACTCAATTTAATTGCCAGTGAACTGCTGATCTTACAGAAGGTTTTGCTGTAGGCCCAATTGCAGGTACCTGGAAGCATGCTACAGTGTAAGAATGCTCAGACAATAAACTTGAATTATTTCCAGTGCAGGTTTAAGCTTTTGGTTCTTCAGGGAAATAACTGGTCTAGGACTGGGGCACTGAGAACCATTTTACCAGAAATGGGGGTTCCCAAGAAAAGAGGTTTACTCTTTCCACATGAAGATTGCAGTTGAGATTCTGAAGGTAAAGCACAACTACATGAGGCACTTCTTCAAAGCTGTACCATATTTAATCACAGAAGACCATACTTGTGAGGTAGGTAGAGCCTCATCCTTAGAGAAACATGATGTGCAAGATTCACATTCCACAACACTTTTGAAAATCATCATTTGCCGGAGTACAAGGAGCAAAAGGGGCAATCAAAATCCTTTACCTCACCAGAGAAATCTTGCATTCAAACCATGAAAACCCCTGAAACACAAGCTAAGTTTAGTAGGGTTTAGCTTCCTTGGCGAGAGAAAGAGCATCATGGCTCTGGAAGCTTGTGGCAGGGCCATGGTGTAGATGGAATTCCAGGGCCCCAGGGCTTCTACTCAAAGAAATAGATCAATGCTGAACAAAGTGCTTTGGTGTCTACCAGTTCTGAGCAATGACTAGAGCATGAAAGAAGGGGGTGTGGACAAACATTGTAACCAAATTTCCTGCAAATACTAGCATTAGATGAACTCTATAAAATATAAATGCTTAGCCTTATGCTAGAATAGATCTGTTGTCTAATGTTAGGAGCTTTCTTTCTTTGAAATGTGGATATTAATCATGCATGCAAATCATAGAGACTTCAGTGGTCTCTATGATTTGATTATTTTACAATTGTTGTTTAACCTTACATCTCAGTAGATTGGTACTCATTTATTTTATGAAGGTGCTTACCAATGTATTTGTTTCATGTTATAATGTTCTATGGAATGGATAACCGCTCATGAGCCAATAAACTTGTTTAATATAACCTTGAACGTTTTGTTCAAAGAGGATTATTGCAATGTCTACAGAAATAAAAAACATTCCGACAATGAAGACTGAATAAAAAGTGTTTATCCTCGCAAGTAGATGAGGGGATTGAAGGGGGGAAGACGATGCATCCTTGTATATCTCAACTGTGTAAAGAAACCAGAGTCCCACACATGTTCCTACCCTCTAAAGGTTTACAACACAAATCTCACAAAATGTACAATTAAACATAACAAGTATGAATAACTACAAAATGTAGTAATAAATACAAAAAGTACAAATAATTTAAAATGCACAACTACATACAAAAGTAGCAGGCAGAACACTCACGTTTTTCATTTTGAATGATTCCTCCTCCAGTTTCTCTGCTGCCAGTATGTTCTCAATAGGGATGCTACACAGGGGATGGTCACCTGGGGGGAGAGCACAAATCAGCAACTTTTAAAACACCTTCATCTTGAGATCCGCTTCCGTTAGGATAGACACTCAAACAGCATATCTGTAAGTTCAGCCAGAGCAGAACAAAGCTCTAATCAACCTCGATCGTTGTATGCCTTTTACTTGTCAACTTTTTCCATATATAGAGTGAAGCGGAATAACTGGGCATAGCGAGAAACTATTCCGTTGCAAAAGCAAACAAAACAGTTCTAGTCTGGGAACCCTTTTATGGGATCCCTTAAAATAAACAGAAGAGAATTTGATATGGCGGTCATCACTACGGTAGATTCAGTTTGTTCTTTCACTGCCTTCCTTGTACTGAGGTCAAATTGACAGTATATTATGGATCACAATGATCCCTGCTTTACATGATTAGAAAATAGAATGGTTTTCATAACAATCAACTACTGTTGGCATCTTGGTAAAGGCTAGATCAATGAATGGTGAGGATTATTAATCTCACAAGGGAGACAATCTGTTGGTGTTAGCACCCGGTGCCCAACCACCACCAATGGAGACTTCAAATCACATTCAGCAATGATCAGAGGAAAAACCAAACCATCAACAGTGGCAGAAAGAAATGACAAACGGACATAAAGAATTACAGATGGTGGAGATTAGCAATGGTGAAAAAGAAGTACACTGGACAATGTCCAGTTGAATAATCAATTGATGGTGATTTGTGTTGCTACACACCTTGTAGTGCAAAACTAACCTGATTTTTCTGATTTTGTTCCTGATGCTGTGTTGCTTGAATGATATGCTACAAAGAGAAACATTTGATGGAACAAAACAACAAATGAAATGAGGGCATGCAGAATAAAAGAGAAATTACAAGAAATTGAGAGCACAAGTGTGAGATCATACAATGGATCCAGTATGAAAGCTGTTTTTTTAATGAAATACACATTTCTCATTGTTGATCCAATTATGTGAAATATTTTTAAGTTGGAAATAATGTATTTGTCCTAGGATAAGCGAAGAAAGTACAAATCACTTAACATAGTGACAGTTACAATCTTAGTCCTTAGACTGTTATCCTGCTCCGTAGTGGGGAAATCACTTTCTGTAGTAGAAGAGATCAGAGAAATCAGTAGTCTGGGACCATGTGTTGGTCTGTTCTAAAGGATCTATGAATTATCACAAGGATGTCCAGCTTAGGTCCACGAAGGCCAGGTCTGTGCCAGAAGTTCAGCAGAATCACTTAATTTATAAATGAGCTGCATTTAGATGATTTAAATTTACCTTATGTGGATATGTGGACATTAGGTTCCTGCCTTCATTGACCTATATTGGACAAACTCTGGATGAGGAGGACACAATTTACAACTTGAGCAACTTTCACAAACTCCTAGGGGCAGATGTATCAAGAAACCATTTTGCACTTCTCTAATAGCGATTGTTAAGGAATCGCTATTTGAGAAGTGCAAAATGGTATGTATGTAGAATTTCGCTATTTTTTAGCGATTCCTTAAAATTCCTTAATTGCGATTAGCAAATTGCTAATCGCAATTAAGGAATAATTTTCCCATTCATTTCTATGGGCCAGGAGGCCCATAGGAATGATTGTGCAGTAATTCTCAAATTGCGAATTCGCAATTTGCTAATCGCAATTTGAGAATTATTTCAAGGGTGCAGGGGTGTCTCAAAGACACCCTGCTGCACCCCTCAAATCTACATGTGTGTGCATGTGGCACACATACATGCCCTATGGGCATGTATGAGTGTCACATGCCACCCTTACAAATGACAATTAGGGCATTTATGTAAAAAATCGCAATTTACCACCAACTACAAGTTGATGGTAAAATGCGATTTTTTTGCACAAATTCGCACACCAAAAATGTGTCATACATATCATTTAAGGAATCGCAAAATTTGCGATTCCTTAAATGCTATGCAAAAGAAGGAATCGCAAATAATTGCGATTAAATAAATTGCGATTATTTCATACATGTGAAATATCGCAAAACGGCCGTTTGCGAGTCGCAAAGGCCGAAATTCTGCGATTTTCAGCCTTTGCGAGTCGCAAAAGCCTTGATACATCTGGCCCCTAATGTCCCAACCCTCACCTGTACTATTTGGCTAAATTAAAGAGAAGTTTCATGCTGATTACAGAGAAACACCACTATGGCAGTTTTTAGAGACCTACCCGTACTGCATTTGAGCCTAAATGAATACCTTATTGTCTTTGTGTATTCAAAATAAAACTGTAGAGCTCCGTAGGCACAAATCTGATGGAGTCTAGTCTAGGCATCAAAGGAAGAGCTTTGAAAAATGTGAGAAAAAAACTGGTCAAAACTGTTAAGAAAAACAGAAAGAAGGATGAGCTGTGACACTCTTGAAATTAAAGGTATACAACTGTCTCGGAAAAGCCCTACTTCAGTAATTAAAACAGTAGACAGTTGCTCAATGGAACAGGGAGTAACACAGCTTCAACAAATGCCATACCCTCAGGAAACTGGAAGATTCTGGAATCAACAGCCCAGAGACATTGATATCCTAGACATCAGCCAAGCAATAGAGCAGTCAAATAAGAGTAGTCCCTTCTTGTTGTTAACTACAAAACTTCAAGAAGACTGGAGGATGGGGTCAAGGAGACTTGATCCAGACAGTGCTTTAAATGGGCAGGTACTGTCCAGTACTGAGTACCCGCACTTCTTTAATTTGAATGGGAGAGTACCTGCACTTCTCAGCAGTGCTACAATACATTTGATGGGAGAGTACCGTAATTTCTCAAGAGGAAGCAGATACTCTAAATAACGAATACCTGCACTTCTATATTTCCATTTAAAGCACTGACTAGATCCAATATCACCTGTAACCCCAACCTGAAGTCATTAGAGAAATACATTCTTTCCAGGGTATGAAAAGCAGTTCTGACAAACGTATTCATCAAATATTTGAGCTTGGGGACCATCATTAGATAAATGCTCCTCGTCTCTATTTTAATTACGGGAATCAGGATGTTTGCATTCCAAGCTGACAAACACTGTAAGACCTTGTGTGCGGAAACAGTGTGCAATAGCAATGGATATGGAGCTTGAATAAGCTCAGCCATAATAATTACTCCGACCACTTCCTAATTCATTGTTTTTTTCTTTTTTTGCTCGTCGTGCGACTACAGACCCGGACAAAGGGTAGGTAAATCAGTCTTGCATGCGCCCCCAAAATAGGTACTCCAAGATTTCTTTATTTTTGGCTGTCTTTGCTAGTGACAATTTTACTAAAAAAGCAGACGAGGACTCTTTACCTTAAATGTAAATCAGCGCTGTTCGAGGGTAAAAACTATATAAATGTGTGTTTCATATTTAGTTATTATGGTTGGTTTGGCAAGCAAAAACTACTACTGAACCATAATTTGTCTTCAAGCGCAAAGTCAAGATTAAAGTTACTCATCTTGAAACAGAAAATAAAATGCCTATGCTGAAGTGAAAGTAAACTACATTCCAAGACAGCAGTACAGTCTCACTATTGGTCAAATGTGTAAAAAAACACAAGCAATTAGAATTATTTCCAGACCTTACCACTGACAAGTGGGAGAATAAAAACATCACTCATTTAGGCTAAAAAATGATGAAAGACGTTACTAACATAGCAATAATATATTTGAAGAAGTCTTAGCGTAACTCCATTTGCCGCCATTTACATCTGGGAAATATTTATGTAGGCCTTTCTTTGCTCAGGGTGACGCAAACCTGGAGTCGAATTTATCAAGCCACGCAAGGCGACCTTGTGTGGCTGTGCATGGCTTGATAAATCCCGAGTAAAGCAACGCAGCGTAAATCACTGTATTGTATTTCTCTGCTCTGGGAAGGCATTCCCTGTGTGGAGCGTGGGCGTGCCTTCACATCCACCCATGTATTTCATTGCATTCCTAGATTTACCAGCACTGCTAGACCTGGGAATGCGTCTCAATGCTATGCTTCACCAGGTTAGACGTAGCGAGGAGAAATATCTTTATATCTTCATTTGACTTCCTCTTTCTATGTTTGCTGCCTTCTGCAGCATACATAGAAAGAGGAAAATGCCTCTCAGGATTGTTTTTGTGCAGGAAGGAGTCCCATGCTAGACAAAAATAATAAATAATCCTGCTCACAACGCAGGCACCCTTGCCCCATGGTGCATGGGTGCCTTCGTTGGTGCTAGGCAGCACTTTGTGCGCCAGCTTTAGGAAATTACATGAATGTGTGCATATTGTTAAGTATGGCGCATTCCTGCCCTTTCGCCATCATGCAGCACAGCAAGGTGATTTGCTGCGCAGCGTGATATCTTGATAAATATGCCCGTGAATACGTGAATGAAGCTGCACCTGACTATTTTGCATCACTGTCTGTAATGACTATATTGAATTAGAGATGGGTAACTATGAATAAAGTGGTATATTTGTCATTAAGGTTTTTTGAATGACATCAGATAGAGGATAGTAACCCCCAAGTTGTTTGTGATGTCACTGCAAGCAGAAGGTGAAACACAGCCCCATTAATCACATACTAGCCATCTGTATTTTTATGTCATGTATTGACCCTCTAATCCTTTTATATTGTCCCCCAAATCATCTGCCTGTACTTCCAATGTGTATGCAAGGGCAAAAGAGTAATTAGGTATCTATATGTATCATAACCTGCCCACATAAATATTAAGAAATGAATAAAATGAAAAACTGGCCTCCTGCCACTAGCAACCACCCACCACCCTCGACATATATCCCCACCTAATTAGGTAAATAACGATCTGACCTACAAAAACACCCCTCACCACCCTCTGAAAGCTGACCACCCATGCTTAAATCTAAATATGAACAAAAAAAATACTTGGAATGCTGCCACCCACTCCCACCCCACCCCACAACCCTCTGTGCCATCCAACCCACCTACCTTCCCAAATCTGTGTGCTACACTCTCATATATACAGAGGAGAGCTGGAATCGTGCAGACAGCAGCCTTGTGACAGCCGCTTGTCAGTATGTGTTGTTTTGCCCTGTAGCACAGGTTGTTTTGCCCTCTCCTCACAAGTCTGCCAAGACCCGGACTGACAGAGGAGAAGGTGTGGAAAAAGGTAGGGCTAGGACCTTTCTCGAGATTTGCCCGGCGCTAACCGCCCTTGTACCATTCAAATTTACCAAGCAATGAGGCAGGCGCCGGAGACCAGAAGGCAGGAAACAGAAGTTTTATTCCGACGGAGCAGAACACATCAGATCAGACAACAAGGTATCGTCTCGAGGTGCTCTAACAGCCTCTCGGAGGCCTGGCCTCTTATACACTGGTTTATGGCATGTGACCTCTCTTTATTACAATCAGAGCATTGTGGCATAAAGAAAAAGACATCCCCGTAATCCTCGTGTCAATCCCACCCCCATATACCTCCACAATAGAGGTCCTCAACCTGCTGATAAGAGGAGGGGGTCATCACGCAGCTGAGTGTTCCGTCGAGTCTTAGGGTGTGTGCGCCTGATCATGTCACAGGGGGTGGGGGAGCCTGGATCAATAGAGGGTCCTTTGAAGGAGAGCGACCTCATACAACAAGGGGCAGTAAATGATATCTGCCGGCTTAGGCGATGGCCTCGGACCTGTGTGGACAGTTGGACACGGGGGAAGGGGTCATCAAAGGAGTGGTATTCATGCCGCGTGGACAATCGAGCACGGAGGGAAGGTTTATCAACAGAGGGGCATTCATGGGAGGAGAGGAGATGCTGGTCAGGCGCAGGCGTGACTCCCAAGGACAGGGTCATGCAGAAGGGTTATGCTCATGAGGGGGAGGGAGGGGGAGCCAGGGTGCGCGGAGGATGCTTGCTGGGTCAGAGGGGCGCGCTGGTGATCGAGTGTGGACAAGGAGACCATGATACCTAAAATGGCTGTTGTGCATGTTGTACGTGGGTGACAAGCTGGCGCAGATGATGTTTAGCTCGCAAACTAAAATTCCACAGTCCTCCCTTTTAACATGTCTCGCCAACTTGTCAGTTTGGATTTATCCCCATAAGGCCACGTATTTCTACTTCATAGAGGGGGCTCATGTGCTCATTTCGGAAGTCCAAAGTCTTTGGGCACATACAGTTAGAAACAAGGCCGCACAAAGGTGGCAGACATTGGATACCTAAGCAACACCCACATATTATCACAACAGGTATCAGCACGAAGGAAAACAACCTCCAACCCCAGTTCTTTAAAGTGTCCCAAAACCAGCTTCCAAGCGACCATTCTTCTTGTTCTTAGTGAACCTCTGAGGAAAGTCTGTGGAGGTGTTCAATTGCCTTGTAGACGGAAGGCGAGTTGTCAGGCACGTAGGTGCAGCAGCTAGATCCGATGATGCGGCATGCTCCTCCTCGGTCGGCTAGGACCACGTCTAGGACAAGACGGTTTTGAAGGGTCACAAGGCGGACCGCCTGAAGCTCCGCAGTGTTGTTGGCGAGGATGCCAGCCGTGATGTTGATCGTTGTTTCTACTGCCTGGGTCAGGTGTCGGATAGCACGGCTGTTTGCCATCGGGCCCCACAGGGGAACAAGTCCCTTTGCTGCATCCAGGAACTGTGCTCCAGTGGAGTCGGCTTGTTCTATGTCATCTGCACGCCTCTGCCGGTGGTGGTTGGCAGGGGCTACATATGTGGGTGGAAGAACGAAGGCAATGTAGCAGGTACCCTTCCAACCTTTCGGGAGCCAGGTGTAAGCTTTGGTGCCACACACAAAGTACATGTTTGGAGAGGCGACAAAGGAAGGGGGGTCAACTGAGTCCAATGTTCTGGTGATTCGGCAGGAGCTGTGGCCCACCAGCTGCGTTCCCTGGCCTTCTAGGCACACAAGGCCAGTGACATTGATTACGGACAGAGCCACAGTCAGGGTGGCGGTAGTTTGTTTTTGCAGATGAGAGAAGGTGGTTCTGGCTGGATTGTGGAGCACCTGTACTTCGACTCGTTCTTTGGCTGGAATGTCTTTGAGGAAGGTGGCGCCTGCGAGCGCAGGACACAGGGCAGCAGGGGTCTTTCCGGTTTTGTTCAGCCAGAACCCAGAGTAGAAGTGTGACACTGTCCGGCTGGAGGTGGCGTTGTCCTTGTGGCTCTCTTGCATGAGGATCAACCAGGCGAGGCAGGAGCCGTGAATTGAGAAAGGTGAAGGGATGAAGGGGATGGAGTGTCCAGTGGCATGCGGGAGCAACCCGCAGATCCAACAGTTCGTAGCATTTGCAGCAAGGTTGTGTTGGTGCAACAGTTGCACGAAGGAATTGTTCCAGAATTCCCTGCGCCTTTCTCGGAGCTGAGGTGACAGAGAGATTAGGTGATGCTCTTTCAGAGGTGTTGGCTGTGCAGTAGGTAGCAATGCCTCATGAGCCGGTGTGCTTTCCTCCAGAATCCAGAAGGAGGTCATGAGAAGGAGGCAGAAGAGGAAGACAATGAAGAGTGCGATTGTCTTTGATTTGTGCAAGTTGTCAGTTTTTGGATTTCTATACTGGGTATTTCCTGTTGCTTCCATCATCTTCTTATCTGGCGCTTCCATCATCTTCTTATCTGGCGCTTCCATCACCTTCAAGGGGCTCGGTAGTGGGCAGAACCACAGACTTCGTTTAGCTTCTCTCCCGGCAACCCTTGATTGTGTTTAGGTCACCGTTCTGAGATTTAACTTAGTCCGTGGCCTACTTAGCCGAAACTCCCTCCTTTCAGCGCAGGAAATACCCTTCTCTGGATGGCACAGTGGGATCAGAGAATTTTGCAAGTTCGAGTGCCTCAGTATCGGGATAACAGTCCAATATCGGTCGATCTTTGCTCAGGAGCTCTTCTTGGGTGCTGACGTTTTCTGTCGTGGCCAGGTTCGCAGAGACCTTCCGGCAATGATGCGCGTGCAGCCAGTGCTTCTTCCCCTCCACTCGAAGCGCCGTTCGGGTCGTAATCAGCACTTGCCAGGGGCCCGTCCACCGCGGTTCCAGACTCTTGGTCCGCTGGAAATTTCGTATCAACACGAAATCTCCCGGTTGGATGTCATGGCCGGGGCCCCTGGAAGCATCGGGGATGGCCTGCTGCACCTGTTGATGAATGACAGACAACGTTTTAGTTAACTTGCACAAATAATCAGATAGTAGGACGTCTGGGACGTCATGAATGGAGGTCGGTTTGGGAGCAGTCCAGAGATTCATCGGTCGCCCAAACACGACCTCGTAGGGGGTCAAATGGTGCTTGGTGGGAGTGGAGCGCATCGATAACAAGGCCAGTGGGAGGGCATCCGGCCAGTTAAGTCCAGTGGTGGCCACTATTTTTGACAATTTCAGCTTCAGTGTAGCATTATGGCGTTCCACTAGACCGGCGGATTGGGGGTGGAAGACCGCATGAAACCTTTGCTTCACCCCCAACCCCTTTAGGATTAGTTGGATAACCTCAGCTATGAAGTGGGGGCCATTGTCGCTCCATAAAATTCGACAAAGGCCATAGCGAGGGAAGAATTCCTTCAGTAGTACTTTGGCAGTAGTCATGGCAGTGTTGTCACGGGTTGGATAGGCCTCTACCCATTTGCTGAAGGCACATACGATGACTAGTACATACTTCAGGTTTTGGCATCTCTCTAGTTGGATGTAGTCCATCTGAAGGACCTCAAAGGGGTGATTGGGGGTCCCAAACCCTCCCCGGGGTACCACAGTTCCTTTCCCGGGGTTGTGTTGCAGACAGATGAGGCACTGCTGAACTAGGCGTCTGGCCGAGTCAGGGATTTTGTCGTTGTGCCAGACTTTGGAAATGAGTTCGATCATGGGTGCAGATCCTATGTGTGCGGGGGAGTGTGCCATCGTCAGTATGGGGATCAGATATGAGTCGGGCAGCAACCATTTGTTCGCATCCTTCGTTCGCCAGCAGCCCTCCTCATCCTTCAAACCCACCCTTGCCCACTTAGTCAGCTCGTGAGGGGTGCTGGCCGACTGTATGTCTCTGATCATTACCCTTGTGTCACTCCATTTTTCTGCTTGTGACCTGGTCACATACATGCGTGTCACCGTCCTATTCTCAGCTGTGGTTCGTGCAGTGATGTCGGCCAATGCATTCCCTTGTCCGACTAAGTCTGTCACCCTTTTGTGTGCCTGACATTTGATCACCGCTAATCGTTTGGGGAGGAGAACTGCTTCAATCAGAGCGGAGACTAGATCTCCGTGGAGGATCGGGGTGCCGTGGGACGTCAGGAATCCCCTCTCCCTCCACAGGAGTCCAAAATGGTGGACCACTCCGAAGGCATACTGGCTGTCCGTATATACGTTCGCGGTGGTCCCTGCGGCTATGATGCATGCTCGGGTGAGGGCTATCAGCTCTGCTGCCTGGGCAGATCGTTGTGTGATGCAGGCTGTCTCACCTACTGTTCGGGCTGTCGTTACTGCATAGGCAGCTGAAGTGGTGCCATCTGGGAGTTTGATGCATGAGCCGTCTACCCATAGCTCTCCATCGGGGTCAGAAAAAGCAGTGTCTCGGAGGTCAACCCTACTCCTAGTCTGTTCGTCCGTGAGGGTCACACAGTCGCGTATGGGAGGCACGTCGGGGTCATTTTCAGGCAGGGGTAACAATGTGGCAGGATTCAAAGTCGTGCATCTCTTTAGTGTGATGTGGGGTGCAAGTAGAGTCAACTCGTACCCTGTCAGTCGTGCGCTCGTCAGGTGTTGGGTCTTTGTCTGGTTCAAAAGGGTGTCGACTGCATGGGGTACTAATACTGTGAGGGAGTTGGAAAGTACGATTCCCTCGCTCTGACGGATAGAGACAGCAGCGGCAGCTACTGCTCGAAGGCAGGCAGGCAAAGCTCTGGCTACAGGATCAAGAGTGGCGGAGAAGTAGGCACAAGGGCGTTGCTTAGGACCAATTGATTGAGTTAGGACAGACAATGCACACCCCTCCTTTTCGTGGGTGAAGAGGGAGAAGGGTTTGGAGTAATCCGGGGTTCCGAGGATGGGTGCTGAGCAGAGTGCATCCCGTAATTCCTTAAAGGAGGCTTGACACTCAGTGGTCCAAGGAAGCGGGGAGGGGACATCTTTGGTCAGCAGGGCAAGTAATGGTTTCACAATGAGGCTGTAATTAGGCAACCACTGTCTGCAAAAAGAGGTTAGGCCAACCAAAGAGCGGACCTGCTTTTGTGTTTTTGGGATGGGGGTGTCTAGGATGGTTTGGATTCGGTCGGGTGTAAGTTTCCTCCCTTCTTTGGACAGAAGATGGCCTAGGTAAGTCACTTGTGGCTGGCAGAACTGTAACTTCTTTTTGGAGACTTTATGGCCATTTTCTGCAAGAAAGTGTAGGAGTTGGACAGTGGCTGTCGTGGCAAGTGGGGTGGTGTCGGCCGCCAAAAGGATATCGTCAACATATTGGATCAACACCACTCCATCTGGTAGCTGGAAGGCATCTAGCTGTCTCTTGAGGGCCTGGCTGTAAATGCTGGGACTTTCAGTGTACCCCTGGGGAGCTCTACAAAATCGGTACGAGCGGGATTTTAAAGTGAAGCCGAAGAGATAACGGCTGTCTGGATGGATGGGGATAGAGAAAAACGCGTTCTTAAGGTCGATAACAGTGAAGGTGGTGGCAGTGGACGGGATGAGGGTCAGAATGGTGGTGATATCAGAGACTACAGGATATTGGGGTACAACCACTTTGTTAATCTCTCGTAAGTCGATGATGAAGCGGTACGCTTTCTCATCTCCTTCACCTTGCTTCTTAACAATAGGTAGGATTGTGTTGTTGCAGACGTTGCTAACCACCTCTTCAACCACTCCTGCATCTACCAGAGACTGAATGATCGCTACCAGTGCCTTCTCACCCTCTGGGGATATCCGATACTGTGGGAGTTTCGGGAGCATAGCGTCCTGTCGTACAGTTATGTGAATAGGATCAATCATCATTCGCCCCACATCAGAGTCATTTTTGGCCCATAGGTACGGAGGCAGGGTGTCAAGCAGGGACAGGTCAGCGTCAGTTATGGAGCACATGTGTCGTGGGGGACGGGATCTGGGCATGTCTGGGTTGTCGTACAGGATGACTCGTATTCCATCTGGGGAACACCTAATGGTAGCTCGAAAATGTTTCAGTAAGTCAATGCCCATAATGGCGTCAGGGGAGTTGGAGGAGAGCAGAAATGTCGCGTCAGTGGTGTTGTTTTCTAGGTCAAAGGTAATAGGTACGGACAGGGGGTTAGTGGAGGGCGTTCCATCGAAACCTATCGACGTTATGTGTGAGCCAGACAAGGGTGCCCTTGGAATCAGTCGTTTTGATAACACACTACGTGTCGCCCCAGTGTCTACCAAGAATGGAGACTCTGTACCCAGGACCTTAGCGGTGACATAAGGACCTTGCTGGTCAACACAGAGCTCGACTGGATCCCTCCCTTGCCCCTGGCAGTCCTATGCAAAGTCGGGGGCATTTTCACCTTCGGATAGCTGATATTGGTTCTGTCGGGGACGGTCAAATGTGTTCAGTCTCCCTGATCTGTCATTGTTGGTGTCGTTGGGGTTCCCTCGTCCCTGTACTCTATTCCTCGGACCACCTGCCACATCCCTGGAATCCCTATTTCTATTCATCTCTAGCAGAACCGGACACTGGGATTTCCAATGGCCGAACCCTTTGCAGAAGGCGCATTGGTCATTGCTAATGTCTCTACGTCCAGTGTGGGGTGCTGGGGTGTGATCTTTAGGAGGTAGATCTCTGGGGGTGGTTGATTGGTAGTTCCCCCTTTGGTGTTCCCGTCCTACCGCTATACCCCTTATCTGGGCTATCATTACCCTTTCCTTCAAATCTTTCTTCTTTTTCTCGGACGCCCTATCATTCTCATTCTTTTGGTGCTCATAATACTGAGCCATCTGAAGGATAGCTGCGGGTTTGGAGGCCCCCCAACTACTCTCACTCGTCTGCAGTTTTTGGGAGACTTCTTGTGTTAGGCCCTTTACATAATTTTGTACAAACAGGTGCTGTCCGGTTGCGGTGGTCATGTCTTGGCCACTGTAGTCGGAGAACACTGTCTCGAATCGGGAGAAGTATTCTGACACATCTTCCTGGGGTTTCTGTCGACAGGCCGTGACTATCGACCAGTCTACCTTTCTTTCCGGGATCAGTGTCTTTAATTTCTGGACTAGTTTGTCTGGGAGTTCCAGTATGTCCTTCACTGGTTTCCTTCCTGGCTCTCGCTGTCTATCTAGTTTACCGAGTTGGTCCCAGGTATGTCCAAACAGGTCCGTGTGGTCAGCCTTCCGGATTTGCTTCCACACGTCAGCTGGCAGGCATAACCCAAAGAACAAGTCAATGTCTGCTAAAGTCATTATTGTCGAACCCAAGGCTGTGCCTAATTCGGTATAAAATGCTGTCGGGTTCTTTCTTAAATCGGGCAGGGTTTGTTTGAAGGTTAGGATATCCTGTCGGTCCCATGGTTGGTAAACCCAATTGTACACAACCCTCCCTTTTGCATTTTCGTTATTGATATCATCGCTTGTTCCCTGGCCCCGTGGCGGGATCCAGTAAGGGGCCGCTTCTCTGATAGGCATCATAGTATTGGCTACTTCTACCGAGGTTGTTTCAGGGACTGTGACCTTGGCTTCTGGTTTCTGTTCCGTGAGGTGGCGGAAGACCTCAAGCATCTGCATGAAGAGCTCCGTCGCCTCACATTCAGTCCCATCTCCAACATCAATCTTCCTATATAGTGTTGTTAGTTTAGCGGGACCCTTACTTTGATACCTATCTTCATATGCGTTCAGGGTGTAGTAGCTGAATCGCAAGATGAAATGCCGTCTGTGGCTGTCGGCATGTGAATTATATACGTTCATTGTGTAATCTTCGCTCTCCCTTCGTTCTACTAATGTCTTTGCTATTTTGTCGATCCCATCCCGCTCATCTTTGCTCAACCTATTTAGCCTGGCTGGTGATTGTTTGCTAGCCTCGGGATCGTCTGACGAAGTTGTTAATGTGGCTGGTGCAGAGGCCGTGAGGGCTGGTGCACTAGCGCTAGGGTCACTTTCACTCACACTCGGGGCTTGCAGGCTTTGTCGGCTGGGAGCATATGGAGGGGGCATGTAGATGATTGGGGGACCTAGCAGTAACTCATCGTTTGCCCGTTGTTTGGAGGGCAATTCAGGGTAGAGCGCAGAGGGGGTCCTAACAGGACATTGGCCTGTCGACCCTGATTCTTGGTTTTGTGTAGCTTCCTTTCTTTCTTTTATTTCCTCTTCTAGTTGCTTTGCGGCCAGGTGGGCTGCCTTTCGTAATTCTTTCCCTATTTTTGCTTCTTCTCTTTTCTTTCGTTGTTCCGTTTCTTTGCGCCACATGCCGATACTGTCGAGCATAGTGGGCGTGGTCTTATTCTTCTGGAGCGCTATTTCTAATGTTTTTATTTTATTTTCATTAAAGGAACCTATCAGTGGCCACTGACTTTCAGGGTTCCTTGTTGTATATTTATGCCATAGTTTAGTGTAAGCTATAGCGACTAGTCCATACTTAGTGAACATGTCCTTATTAGGGGTGCCCTCCAGTGGAGCTGGATGGTTCATCTCTAATAAGCGGTCCGGGCTAAACAGGCTACCAACCAGTGGGGAGAAGATAGGCATGACGGATTACAACGGGGACAAAAGTCTGCACTACCTATCTTATCACGGCGGGCAAAGACTAGACAGAATATTTCTATTCTCCGTTGTTTGCCGGCGGTGAACACCTCAAACGAACCAATACCGAATAATCGGTCAATCAAAACAATTCAGTGGGGAGAATAAGTGGGCACGAAAAGTTATCGTTACCCACTCTTTCTCTACCTGCAAAGAGAGACCTTGTTCTTCCCTGTTTGCGGACAAAGAATCTCCAGACAATAATCCACGAACAACAGTTCGGGAAACAGTGGGGGAGGAAGATAGGCACGACGGGTTACAACGGGGACAAAAGTCTGCGTTACCTATCCTTCACTGTTTGCAAAGAGAGAGCCTGTTGTTTTCTCCGTTTGCAGACAGCGAATCTCCAGAGGTTTCAACAAAGCGTAATACTAGTATTATCCAAACAAAAACAATTTTTCCTCAATTCGTCGTGTTTACACGACCTTACCCGGACCGCATGGACGGTTTCCTGTCCTCTGGATCCAGCGCCCGATCGTCCTCTCTTCTTCGTGATGCCCGTGGCACTCCTGATGGTTCCCAGTCAGGACCGTAGATCACTCGAGAGAGGTCTGTTCAGAACTAGTGAAGGTCGGATGATCGGCTGTCAGACGAGGGTCTATCGGACACGAGCTCTTCCCGATCGTTGCAGTCGTTCACTCTGTCATCGGGACCTCTCCCACTGGATCCACGTGTCGCTGATGGGCCCCACGCTTTGGGACGCCAATTGTGGAAAAAGGTAGGGCTAGGACCTTTCTCGAGATTTGCCCGGCGCTAACCGCCATTGTACCAATCAAATTTACCAAGCAATGAGGCAGGCGCCGGAGACCAGAAGGCAGGAAACAGAAGTTTTATTCCGACGGAGCAGAACACATCAGATCAGACAACAAGGTATCGTCTCGAGGTGCTCTAACAGCCTCTCGGAGGCCTGGCCTCTTAGACACTGGTTTATGGCATGTGACCTCTCTTTATTACAATCAGAGCATTGTGGCATAAAGAAAAAGACATCCCCGTAATCCTCGTGTCAATCCCACCCCCATATACCTCCACAATAGAGGTCCTCAACCTGCTGATAAGAGGAGGGGGTCATCACGCAGCTGAGTGTTCCGTCGAGTCTTAGGGTGTGTGCGCCTGATCATGTCACAGGGGGTGGGGGAGCCTGGATCAATAGAGGGTCCTTTGAAGGAGAGCGACCTCATACAACAAGGGGCAGTAAATGATATCTGCCGGCTTAGGCGATGGCCTCGGACCTGTGTGGACAGTTGGACACGGGGGAAGGGGTCATCAAAGGAGTGGTATTCATGCCGCGTGGACAATCGAGCACGGAGGGAAGGTTTATCAACAGAGGGGCATTCATGGGAGGAGAGGAGATGCTGGTCAGGCGCAGGCGTGACTCCCAAGGACAGGGTCATGCAGAAGGGTTATGCTCATGAGGGGGAGGGAGGGGGAGCCAGGGTGCGCGGAGGATGCTTGCTGGGTCAGAGGGGCGCGCTGGTGATCGAGTGTGGACAAGGAGACCATGATACCTAAAATGGCTGTTGTGCATGTTGTACGTGGGTGACAAGCTGGCGCAGATGATGTTTAGCTCGCAAACTAAAATTCCACAAAGGTGGCTGGTGCGTTCTCCCACCTACCTTAGGTCTTTGGAGACCTGCAAGAGGAGAAAGAACGATGGAGGAAGAACGAGGGTGAGTCTGCTAACCACCATTCCACGCTGAGCTAGGGTCTATGAAGATCCGTGTTTGGGGTCAGAACAAAGGAGAAGTGCACCCTTCCCCGGGTGATGTCACAGCAGTGGGTAACATGTTACGCTTCCCAATGTTGTCATGTGGAATATCCAAGGAAAATATAAAAAACAAAAACTAGACAACTTAATTTTGTGGCATGGCGGAAAGGCGCATCGGGGCTGGATTCCCTCCGACAGCCACTTCTGCCAATACTGTTGATGATGCATTGAGAATTCCTGGCAGAGTTGGAGGGACTCTGGTAGTCTTTCGTCTATGGGCCAGCAAAAATCTGAATATGGCGGGTGGACCGCCAGTCGGCGGGCAGGAAGACCATCAAAAAAACAACGGAGGGAGCTAATCCACCAAGATCTAAATCAGGCCTTAGAGAGAGAAGTCATCACCATTCATATAGCATGGGCTTTGAAACTTACACATTGTGAGCTCAGGAAATAATATAATAATAATGATAAAGTGATTTGTTGAGCACCTAGTTACTTCTACTGAAGTGTCCCAGCGCCGAGGTCTCACTGCTGGAAGTCCGATCCAAACAGCATACTAAAGAAAGTGCCCTAATCAAACCAACCTGAACAGCCAGGTTTTTAGATTTCTATGAAACAATAGTTCCGTTTTTCTTGTATAATTGAAAACGGAATGGAATTACGCTTCCTGGCTGATAAATAACTGGAAAAGTCCCCTCCAATGCGTGCTCTCTTTTCAGTGGGAATGCATACCAATAAAACCACAGCTTACCTTAAATTCCTTGTAGGGGAATAGGGCTTGAAAAAAGGATGCAAATATCGAGGGCCCTTGCTTTAAGGACCCTATTACAATAGCAAATAGCTTTAAAAGACAGCCTTTTCTTCAGAGGTAGCCATTGCAGTTTTGAAAGTGCAGAGCCCATGGAAGACCACCTAGGAAGATTCTGCAACAGGCGGGTTGCTTTGTTCTGCACACGCTGAAGTCTCATCAGCCGAGCCTGTGAGACTCACAGATACAGGACAATGCAGTAGTCCAGCCTGGACATAACCAGAGCCCAGACTAATGTCTTTCCTGAAGCTTAAGGGAGAAGTTCAAGGTACATTTAATGGGTTTTTAAGATACCAAAACACTTGCCCGCTAAAGCTGTAACCTTGCTGTCAAAAGCGAGCCTAGCATCGAACCAGATGCCAAGGTTCTTGATTTTACGCTTTGGTGCAGGTAAAAGTTGGGGAGAGGATGTATCCTTACGGCTAGAGCAGTCGACGTTGAAGTTGGGGAACCGCGTTCGAGCCTCGGCAACAACGCTCAACATTCTGTGATTCTGGGCAAATCACTTAATCTCCCCGTGCCTAACAAAAATGAATGTGTTCTCATGTAATGAAACTGGTGCTATGTAAAGCGCTCTGATAACCGATATCTTCGGGTCTAGTTCGCGCTATCTAAAACTGAAAAAAAATATATAATTTTTTCAAAAGTCAGAGCGAGTCTGGCCACCAAGCAAAGGACCAAATCAAAGGCTGCTTACCTAGGATAAGGACAGATGTTTTCCCAGCATTAAACTTAAGACAATTGAAGTCCATCCACTCAGCCACCTCCGATAAACAGGATCTTAACAAAACCGCTGTATTAGCGTCATCCTCTGACAGAGTGATAATCAGCTGCGTATCATCAGCATACAATACGATGTAACAACTGTAATGCTCGATGATATCAGCCAGGAGGAGCATGTATAGATTGAATAAAGTAGGGCTCAAGGAGGAGCCCTGTGGCACCCCCTACTGCAGCTGTAAACCCTGAGATTGGAAAGGTTTTTGTGCCACCTGAAAAGGGCAATTCTGCAAATAAGAAGTGTACCATTGCAGGGTCTTATAGCCGACAATGCAGCTCCACAACCATTCAAGTAAAAGGTGTGGGATATGGCGTCGAAGGCCGCACTGAGGTCCAGCATCAGCAGTGCTGCAGCGTCATCCCCGTCAACAATTTGGCGGATGGACTCAGAGGCAAGCAGTAACGCAGACTCTGTACTGTGAAGGGTGCAGAAGCCTGACTGTGTGCTATGGAAAAGCTCTCTTGCCTAAATAAAGGTCAGGAGCTGCTGATTTACATATTTCTGTGCAACCTTAGAACTAAAAGGAAGCAGTGAAATGTGCTAAAGTGGGACTACTGTAGCGGGTTTACAGTGCTGGGGGAACAGTCCCTAGCTATCAGCAGTTGGTTTGAACCACAAATTGAGACAATGAGCGTCCCTAGGTGCCTCAGGAAAAGTAGAGTAAATGGTGGCGACTTTATCAGAACAAAATGAGCTAGGACATTGCTGCATTCCTCCAAAGCCAGAGTAGATGCTGAGACTCGATCCAGAGAAGATAACGGCTTCACAATTGAAAATATTTCTCGAGAATGATTCTGAGCCGCCTCAATATTGGCTGAGTAAAAACCGCGACGGGTAACCCTGATCTGCCTATTGTTGGCTTTGTCAGTAGGATTAACATTTCTGCTCCAAACACGCCCTAGGCGTTTGCAGTTTCTTTTTAGAGCAAGCAATTCCGAGCTGAACCATTCTGCTGAGGGGTTGGCTCTTCTGATAATATGATCTGTCACGGTTTAATTTGATCAAGTGCATCCGTCATCCAGCCTTCCGGTTTGAGAGTTTGCAGTGTCTACACAGTCATCTAGAATAGGAAGATTTGTGTCTAGAGCTTGGATGAAATTGGCAGAAGTCACATCCATTTGCCCATTTCCATGTCCTGACCAACTGACCAGAAACGGATACGGGCAAACAGGGCCAGCTCTAGGGCGGAGCGAACGGTGCCACTGCACCGGGTGCTGAATTCGCATGGGGGTGCCTGTTTGCTAGTTTATATTGTGCTTAAAAGCACCTGCTGCTGTGTTCCTAGCCTCCAGCAATTTTCAGGCAACAATTAAAATGTAAAGAAAACTCTGATGATTAATGTTCTTCCGGGCCAGATCGGAGTTTTGCCTAGTAGAAGTTGTGACTCCTGGAAGTATTGATTCATGGTAAGGTAACGCAGGGGGTTAAAATGCCTGCTGAAAAGAACATGTACCATGCAGATCACAAAGTGAATATAATGTAAACAGGTCAGTGGGTTACTGCTTTTGTGAGACACTTCCTTTTGTTACTTGCAGGTTACAGTGAGCTATTGACTGTCAAAGAACTTCGTGCAGACTTCAAGGTATAGATTAGAGCAATGGATTTTTCTCCCCAACTTTCATTATTCTAATGTTGCAAAAAGGGTTCATTTGGGTACAAATCAGTTCTTGTTATTAAAGAGAGCCCTAATACATTGTGTTCCATTTTAAATTCAGAGTTTGTGCTTCTCCAGACCAAGTACTCTTCAACTATTCTGCCTACCTGTATGGATGACATGTGAATCCACCCCTTCTTGTCCTCAGTCTTTATGTAACATTTCCCATACTCTGATTTACACACCTATGATTGATTATCTCTGTGTAATGTGTGTGTTATTTAAAGTGCTCTGACACCCTTCACTTTTATGAGTGACGCTATAAAGTTAATGAAATGCATCTGGTAGAGAAAGCGGTTATGGAGACTGTGCAAAAGCGTGGTAGGGACGGAATCCATGGCGGAGGTGGTCCTGGGGGGTGCGCCAAAAAACATGGTCGCAGTGGGCGCCACCACCAATGCTAAAGCCGGCACTGCGGGCAAAGGTTTAGCCATGGAGATCTGAAAGGGTCATGGCACTATGATCAGACCACAAAAGTGAAAGAGAGGAATCCACCACTAAGCTGGCCAGATTCGAAAAAAATAGGGTCCTGAAAATAACGTATAAGCCTACCTTCACGAATATTCTCATGGGAATTTAAGCATTAAACCTCTTTCTCACATCCTGGGAAAATAACCATCATCATAGTCGGAGAGCTGCTTTTATGGAATTTCATTTAAAAGTGTTTTATATTTATCTATCGAACCACTTGATGGCGCTGTTGCACAAATGATCAGTTCTTTTATATACAATGCTTACGACTGGTGATGCATGTGACGTATTTTTTTTTAGCATGAGACACAACTCTGAAACTATCTTTGCAGTGTAGAAGTCCTTTATGTTCAGAGTAAAACTGCTAAAACAGACAGGAAGTAAAACAGAGAAGGACACAGCTTACAAGAAATCACTGAAAAGGCTCCAAAGCGACTTAACACTGTGAAACACCTATTGCAGGACCAATCGACGAGGCAGGAATCCTCCATTTATCAGGGTCTTGCTGAAAGTATGTCCTGAAACGCCTGAAGAGAAATGTCATTGCTCAGCGAAAGCCCAATCTCAAGAGGATCCAGAGACCTCCATTCCATTTACGCCCAGGGGTGTAGAGGGCTGCAAGGTGACTCCCTTAAAGTAAGGGGTCCTTGCAGGGCTCGTTCTTTCAGATGCTGATGACATCAATTGGACTTTGGTGGGCAGCATAACATTTATTAACTATCAAACACAGAGCATCCATCTTCAATCAAATCCGTGTCCCTGCTTGGCATTCCTTCCAAATCCTTATTGTTGGCCAAACGAAGGGGCATATTACCAAGCCTGGCAAAATGACATTATCGCCGCTTTAGCTGCCTTTTTTGGCCGCTAAGCGGCGATAATTACATCGCCCTATTAGCAAGCTGTCGCTTACTGATGTTAGCGACAGCTTTGAGGCGATAGCGAGCGGTTTTGGGGCCCGCTTTGCATGTCAGCAATATTTATGGCTAATGACATGCAAAGTGGGCGTACCCAAACTGTTAACGACTGAAAACAGTCGCTAACATCACTATCGCCTATTAGCAAGGCAGGCGTAGAGATGAAAATATTTGCGCTGAGGGCGAATATCTCCAAAAACGCCTGCTCAGACCAGTTCTTAGCCATTATATCCAATGGGAGGTGGATATAATGGCTAAGACCCTGTTAGCGATAATGCGTGAATATCGCTGTATTCTCAGCGATATTCACAGATTTCGCCGCTATCACCGGGAATTTTATCACTTTTGAGATAAACGTTGCTAATAGCACATTATCTCAGCGATAAAATCCGGCGATGCTTGGCGATAGAAAAATTGCAGCTAAGCCTATTTAGCGATAAATATCGCTAGTTGTAGGTAATATGCCCCGAAGTTCACATTTTTAAAGTAGCGCCTGGAAATCTTACTGAGCGCACAATTTTATTGGTAGTCGCAGATAGATGGTGGGCATCGGCATTCATTCTTCGGAACCGTAAGTTATTTTTTATCATTAGACTTTGACCCAGAAAAAGAGAGAGAATGTCAGAAAAGAGAAAGAATACGTTTGAGCAAGGTAGGAGGAACATAGTGATAAAGGAAGAAACGAGAAACGAAAACGAACCTGCAGGTGGAGATAAACAAGAACAGTAGGGTCGCGGCAGAAAGAGGCGTGAGGTGGAACCAAAATTAGGTAGCCTCGGCAGGGCTTTAAGTGAGATGAAAAAAATGGGGGTCTCTCAGAGGGGCGTGGCCAATATAAGTAAGGGCGTGGCTTAAAACACATAAGCTAAAAATCTGTGCTTAGCATAGTGTGCTGCCCGACTTGTATTTTGCTGTTTTGTAATTGCATCCAGATATATGATACAACAAGTAACATCATACCTACAAAAATTAGCGACTATTGGCTTTGTCAATAGTCGATAGTTGCATAAGATAAATAAGAAGCAACTATGGCTTGTTGTTTCAAAAAGAGAAGGGAAATCCAGAGAGAAAATGACTCTTCCCCTACAACGCTCACCTGGCATGACGTCTTGCTGTAACTTATATAAGAGTGAGAAGTAAGCATTGTGAGCACGGGCACATCCCTGTGCCTGCTGTCACTGCAGTCCGGGGAAAAACAGACCGTTTGTGCCAGGGCCCAAAACAGAGTCCGATAGAGACCCATTTCAAGGCCCTCTTTAAAAAACTGCAGGTGCTCAGGACCAGTGAGACCCGGCCCACTTAAAGCCCTGAACCTTGGCATAAGGCAACCCCAACATTTCGCAGCAGTGGCAGCAAGTACCCAAAAGAAAATGTTGGGTGTCTGCACTTTTGTTTTGTTTGCTGATGATGCTGTTTTGCTTGTTTTCTTTGTTTTAAGCAATGAATACATGTCAGCATTTGTTCGTCACATTTTGCACAGGCAAGGACTGAAAACAGAAAGCTGCAGACTATTGAAAGACAAGGGTATGGAGCATTGGATTATGTATGCCTTGACAGCGTCGGATTGGTAACATGGGCACTCGGGCAATGCCTGAGGGGCAGTGTCCGAGCTTGGGCGGTTTCTGCATTGTTCGATGCCACCAGCAGCCCAGTGGGTGCCTGAGTGGCCTTTCTGAAGGTATTAAAGTGGAGCCGCCAGGACACGCTCTACGCAAACCTCACTAACCGGCTGACACACTACCCGAGTCTCGCCCCACTATTTGCCGCACTATTTGAATGCAAACCCTAACTTTAGAACCCACGTCATTTACTTGGACGTGTCCTGCGGTTTGATCGTACTGGCGTTACTGACTTATGTGAATACTCGTTAGATTGCCATAGCCATTACCTTTCAAGACTTGTGAGCACCCGTGATTCGGTTGGGAACTTTCACCGGTTTCACGTTTCCTACCATCAGGGGCCCTATTCAGCCCATGGCAATTCTATGACGATTAATTAAATGCTCCTCTGATGCACGTATACCCCACCGGGTTGGAGTTATCACTGACTATGGGCCCTGAAGATTCAGAGATCATTGTTTCTCTGATGAAACATGTGTCGGCTGACTGCGTTGTGTAGAACTATCAATTAAAAGAAAAACTAGATATCATTGTTGGATTTGCACCAATTTTGTTGTCCTTCTACTAACTGCATTGTCTACTTGTAAGTTGTGTGTGTGCTCGGGATTGTCTTCATATTTCATGGGATAGGGTCCCCCTGTCTAAATCAAGGGGCTACTGGGGTTTCCCCTTCCCAGGTTGCACCACACCGTAATTTACCTTCATACACTTACGTTAATAAGCTGAGTCCCACTACTTCCTGGACACTAAAATCCTGTTCCATTGGCACTAGCCTTTCTGGAGGTAGATGGGCGTTCATTACCTCCCTTCTATCAACGGCAGAGGTGTCACTCCCTTTCTCTCACTGGGCCGGCCCATTAATATATCCATATTGAGAGGGGCAGGGGACCTGAGCAAAAGTGGCCTTACTTGTTTTCAGGTGTGTTTCACCAGTGTAAACTAATCTGTGCATTTTTTTTCAACCCCCCCCTCCACCTTTTATTTTATAAAATTTTGACGAAGCAGTGTTTTGCAGAAAGGCAATATGCAAATGTGGGCCACTTGTTTTTAGCGTGCCCGGGCCGATTTTTAATCCCAATCCAAGCAACCCAGTGCCTTGAACAAGGTGCAAGAGTGCGATACACCTCAAGGCATACTGAGTGCAGGATGGCTGGTGAGAATTCCCGCCAAAACCTAATCAGACTAAAAATGAACAAGTGGGGTGGGGGTGCCCTCCTTTTTGCCCTGTTCATACCAAACCAGCACCGCGAGCTGCTTGCAGCTGGTGCCTGGGAAATGGCTTTCTCTACCTATTGGCGAAAGCAGGTCTGATGTAAATAAAAACAAGAAACATACACATACTTTGAAAGTCACAGGGATGTAAGTTGGACAGGCCACAATTAAAGGCTATTTTCAACTTGATGAACAACACTAATCCCTAGATCTACACCCAAACTCCCGTCCCTTAATGTAACCAATAACCAGCATAAAAGGGTGAAAAAACTCACACATCCTTTTGCTGTGAGATGCCAAACAGGAAACAGTTGACTACCCTCTTCCACTGCTGTAATCAGCATGGCCACCTTCATGTATGTGCATTCGCTGAGAACAATCTATGGGCCATGGGTACGGCCGTTATTAGCAGTTGCAAACAGAAAATCGGGCTATTTGCGACCCCTAAAAGGGTTGTAGTATGTACAAACCCTATTTCGTGAGTCAGTAACCGATTACTAACTCGAAAAATAAGGTTTAGGAGCCGCTATTAGGAAGGCCTGTGCCAAGGGTGACCCTTCCTAACAGGGAGGCGTACGATTGCTTTGCGAAACAATCACAGTTTAACACCTACTTCAAGTACGTGGTAAGCCAGTTGTAAATAGGAAGGGGTCCTCAGGGGAAGCCTTCCTCTTTGTGAATGTACGCAAAAATATTATATGGGACCACTGCCAGTCCTTACAAAATGAAAACATTTCATTTTTTTCTTTTAATCGCATCCTGTTTTCCTTTAAGGAAAATAGGCTGCATTAAAAAAAGTAGCTTTATTAAAAAAGCAGACAGACATGGTGGGCTCCTGTCCCCAGCAGGCCACCATCGATGTGACAGTGGTTAATTCGTGCCAGAGCTTTCCGGTGCTTAGCACCGGCACCTAATTATCAGGGCCGGGTCTACACACACATTGGTGCATGTAATTGATTTATAGGACTTTACTTCGCTATCGCTACGGGACTTGGCAGTGGCACAGTGTTACTGTTGAACTTTGTTGTGTCTCTGCCACTTACTTCTTCTCAATGATCTGATCTCACTACTCTAAGTTGATAGTGATTTGTAACGTTGATGCAGTGTTGCCGGCCCAGTGGGCGTGTCACTGAGTTGGGCTGGTCTCTGCAGGGGCTGGGGCTGTGCACGGCAGCGTGCTCAGTTTTTTTTCAGATTGTGGATTGCACACGCTTTCACCTCAGCCACACCCCAGCATACCCGTACAGCCGTATCGATCATCGTGGTGAACTTCGTTCAACGGCCGTTCACTCACTGGCAAAATTAAGTACTGAGCGACGCAACCCAGATGAATTTGGCCGTCATTCAGCCGCTCAGTATCCAGTACTGGCAGCAGCTGCACCGGGTGAGACAGGGCCTTCTGACATGCCTAATCAATCAGTTATTAAGCTGCACAGCAGCCAGCAGTGCAGTGTACAGAGTCCTGAGTCCTACGGCCACGTCCCACTCAATGTACTGGTCCCCGTCACTGTCCCCATCCCATCCAGTCCACTCCCAGCGAGAAGTGTGTTCCGGGCGCACCTGTGAGCCTCAGCCTGTTCTACCTTTCTGAGCCAAGAGGAGACAGTGATTCATGAATGATGAATGAATCTCCTCAAATCTCAATATATTCTGACAGATTTGGTGATGGCGTGGCGGCCGTTACTTCGATGTTACCAGCCTGGGCTCAGGCTGGATTCTACGAATCTGTGTGGCTGGGGAGGGGGCGGGGGTTGTGTTGGCGGTTGGAGCTGTGCGCGGCAGCGGGCAGTGTTTGCTGATTTTTTTCAGATTGCGCATTTGCCGCATTGCCACACCCCAGCATTCCCGCGCTCGGCCGCACCCCAACACTGAGCCATTGTGGTTCAAATAATGGCTGTTCAGTGGTACAAGAACCGAGATTGCCTGCCCTCACTGCCAGCCAGCGCGACCCGGACGATGTTGCATTGGCGAGTAGCCGCTGCTACTGCCAGTGAGTACTAGTGGCATCACTGATGCAATGCAACAGCACCAGGTGACTTGAGGCAGGGCCTGGCAGGCCTAATGAGGCAGTGCACTGAAGTCACTGTGTGTCCCGGCCGCCCGCCCACCATGAACGAACCTGGCGTTAACTTAAGTTTTACAACAAAACAGTACAGAGAGTACTGATTTGAAGAAGTTAAATTACTTAAGTATGATCATGCATATGCCGCCCGTGCAGTCGGTGGCGTGGCAGTGGTGTGGCCCGCCCATGCCAAACCAATCAAAGCTGCTTTTTGTTTGGGAGCGAGCGTGCCTCATTCATCAGACAAAACACAGCCCCTGACCCGGAACAAACTCCCGTGTGAACGTGGGATTTAATCTTTTATGGGGTGCAGGTCTGGTCCGGACAAGATGCCTGCAGGCAGCTGCATTTCTCTGGGTTGCTTGCTTCATGTGACTGATTGCCTGGAATCAACACGCCTTTTTTATCTTGAATCAGGTCACAAGAAGTAACTTCTCTCTCATAACAGAAGAGAGAACGTGTGCTGTTTATGTTAGAATGAAATGAAGCGAACTTATAAACCTTTTGCGAAAGCATAATGTGCAGCGTGGTGGTGGTGTGACGGTCACAGCAGGTCACGTCATCCGGTCTCGGTGTGGTAATGTAGTAGCATGTATGATCAGCAGTACTGATGATGAGATACACTGACCGGCGGCTGACTAGTACTAGCTGCCGCCGGCCATACACAGGCACACTAACTGTAGTACACAGGTTTTTTTTTACTGAAAACGTGCTGGAAGTGAAAACCCAGCTTGCAATTCGCTGAGAGAGACTGTTGCTACTGATGATAGCGCGCCACGCACGGGTCTATATAGCCTGCTGCTGCGAAGATTGGTACACAAGATGAGGGTCATGGTCATCTGTATCATATAGGTGGTGGTTCAGGTCCAAACTGAGAGGACTGCAAGATTCATGTTATCTATAGCACTACGGCAGTAGCGTGGACGCTATCGACAGCACATGGCATCCATGTGGATTGCTGTTGATTCTACATAAGGCCAAGGGCAGGCTGATATTATTGTGTAAGCATTGGGCATGCCATCATCATTCACAATGCACAGTGCCTGCCAATGATGGAGCAGCAAGAAATTCTCCACTCAGTGCTGCTGTGCACCACGGTACAGTACTGCCATGGTGGTGCTGATGGAAACCTGTCTGTGTCACTAAGATGTCTCAAGTAAGTTTGGGACTTTTTAGATGCTCCAGCCCTGCTGAATTGTGGGTGCAGCTCCCTTCACATTATTAAAGTGCTCTGCTAAAGGAGGCACATGATCTCTCAATAATATTGAGATGCTCTGCTAAACAAGGCCCATATCTTCGTTCATATTTTTACAATGCACTGTTTATGTTCAACTCCTCCTTACTTCGGAATTCGCTGCCGCCTTCCAGACCAGCGGGTGTATCGTCGTTCAAAATACCTCCGTAGTTAGGTCTTTAACATTTCTCCTCTCCCAAGTAGCGGAACACCACAAGTTGACAAAACTATGTGTTGGCCAAAATTATTTATTGTCAGTCAGCCCTTGGGACGCGTTTCGCCTGACCCGCAGGCTTGATCACCGAAGTTTCATGTATTTACAATCGCCATTTTAACCATTGTGCACCTCAACCAATCATGTGACAAGAACTACAAAAAGAGTATCAGCGAGGAAAGACTCGTAGTTCCTCAACATTCAATGCAGCATTATAGGTTTAAATAATTCAAAATGCATTTTAAAAGACTTTACGTTGCGGTAATCATACTCAAATTAACACACATGTGGTGCAAACAAATTTAGGCTTTCTTAGTCTCATTACAGGAAAACAGATTATTCAGTTATTTTCAGTTTTTTTCTCAGTACCCTTGCTCAGTAACTTTATTAGTACCGCTACTCATTGCGCTAGTAGGAAGTTCCCACCACAGTATATTCACAGTTTTATTCCTTATTTCGTATATGTGGCTGCCTCCATTTGCCTGTCCTCAATATTATGTTTAGCACGGATCTTAAATATTGCCCCAGTGGGCTGTATTACCTCTACCAAGTCTACCATATCGCTTTGACGCCACATCTCTGTGCAGAGCCTAATTATGCTCATAGATAGTGCCCCAGTGGGCATTATTCACACACAGTATAGTGTTCTCTTTTTGTAGAACAAAACCCATAAACAGTGAAAACAGTGTAAAAATCTAATTAAAACATAAAACTTAGGATAGCTGCCTCAACACATTCTACACATTTTATACACATTTAATACATACTTGATATCCTTTGATGGAACTACTGAAACTGTTAAAGGTGTGCACTCAGATCCTCTTCCACATTAAGCCCTCCCGGGGCTCTCGTATTGAGTTCGAAGATATACCTTGATTCAAGGCCCCTCAGTTTCCTCTCTCTATCCCCTCCTCGAATACTTTTTGGAATACAATCCATGACAAAGTAACAGAGCCCTGATTCATCTTTGTCATGTTTGGCCTCAAAGTGGCGGGCTACTGGATACGACTTGTCAGCGTTGCGTATGGCCCTCATATGCTGTAAAATCCTGACATGGGCTGGATGAATAGTGCTACCCACGTACCTCAGGCCACAAGGTCACTGAAGCACGTAGATAGCATATTCCGTTTTGCAGGAGAAGAAACCTATTATCTGTTTCTGTCTCTTTGACAAGCCGAGTATAAGACTGTGTATTCTTCCCAAATCTACATGTCTTACATTTAGAGCACTTTACAAAACCTGGTTTTCTCGTCAGCCAAGTAGAACCACTCACATTTTGTTTTTCTGGTAGCATGTAGAAACCAGCATTTGCTTAAAAGATCTAACTTTCCTAAATGTTATTGCTGGCCTCTTTTGAACATATTTCTGAAGGACTGGGTCGTTAGAAATTAAATGCCAATGTTTGTTTAAGATGTTTCTAACATCTTTGTGTTTCGGATTGTAAGTGGTGATCATTCTAACTTGGTTGACCTGTGCTTTGTTCTTAACAGGAGGTTTGTTTTTATTAAACAGTATGTCTTCTCTGCTTCTTTTTTTAGCTTTTAAGATGGCACTCCTGATGTTCTCTTGAGTATACCCTCTTTCCTTAAACCGCAAACTTAAAGTATTGAACTCTGAATTCAGACTATCTTGGTCGCTACAATTGCGTATAGCTCTAAGGCTCTCCCCATATGGTATGCTCTTTATGAGGCTTTGTGGGTGGAAACTCGCTGCGTGAAGCAGGGTATTGCCCGCCGTCGGGTTTTTGTATAAGTTGGAGTGGAGTCTCGAGTTTTTGACGAATACAGTCAGGTCTAAAAAAATTAAGTGAGGTAGCGCTGATATTACTAGTAAACTTCAAATTAAAGTTGTTGTTTTGCAGTCTCTTTATAAAGTCACGGGCACTCTCATCTGACCCTTTCCAGACTATAAAAAGGTCATCAATATAACGACTCCAATGAAGGATGTTGGACTCCCACTCCTTGTGGAATTCCGCTTGGACCACCTGCTCCTCCCACCAGCCCATATGCAAATTAGCATAGCTGGGGGCGAAGCAGGTGCCCATTGCGGTTCCACAAATCTGCCTATACAGAGTACTATCAAACAGAAAATAATTGTTTTTTAGGCACACAGAGACCATAGGTATTAGCATTTGGGTATGCAGCCAAAGATTGATAGGGCGATCCTTCAGGAAATGTTTGATGGCCCGAAGACCATCCTCATGTTTTATGCTGGTGTATAATGTTGTGACATCAATAGTCACCAACAGTAGATCTTCTTCCCATGGCAAATCATATATTTTCCGCACTGTTTATCTGTATGTATATTTGTCAATACTGTGCAGATATAGGTAGGTCCGTGGAGCTAATACAGGAAGTGGGTGGAGCCAGTGGAGAAAGTGAGTGGACCCAGAGAAAAGTGGATGTGGCCTCCGACAAACATTTGAGCACCTGCACTTCATATTTTACAAATTAAGAACTATTGCAGCCCATTCCCAATGGGTCACAAATTTTAACTGTCTCATGAGTACTGATGAGGCAGGTCATTTGCGACCCCATTGGAAATCACCAAGTGTGTCTGTGACACATTTGTACATTTCGTTTTGCAAGTCGCAAAAACTTTTTAATTTGCGACCCGCAAAAAAGATGGTCGTACGTCTGGCCCTATATGCTAAGTATAATGTACGAAAGTACAGTTATATTGCAGTGCTTCATGTTTTTTTTTCTCAGGTGCTATTACTCTTTTTTGTGATTTACTGCCAGCACGTGTTTCGCTCATGAAACAGATTAGTCTTCAAGGATCACAAGATATTGGTACAGGGATGGAAGCAATACTCATGTGGTGTGCATATCAAGTCTGTAACTGCATAAAGGTGCCATGTACAATGGAGCAAAGTAGTGAGGAGAAGGCTTTATGTAGGTTCTCAACGTGTAGTCACAACCTACACGCTGTTAGCATTGAAGAGACCGTAAAATGGTTGCATCAAACTACCAGGAATAACATAAAGAACTAGGTTGAGTACCTTTGTCACAAGGCTAAAAAACCTGTATCAGGCACACAACATACATGTTCCTTCCAAGTCAAGGGTCCACACACTTATCTGGTAGACATTCTCTATGTAGAAGGATATACTAATTCCATCCTATTTTTGTTCAAATGGAGCACTCAAAGTAAGGGTGCCACTTAGTAAATAGGAATGCTGTTTGTATTACGATAGATTGATTATTTTATTGATTTTGTGGAAACGCTTAATACAAATATTTAAACTGTATTAAGTTGGAATGTATGGTGTAGAATTCCACTATTTGCTGCAACTCTAAATAGGGCACAGAATTCTGGTATATTCTGATATATTTTCCAGTCTGTGCTTGACCAAGAAAAAATATTTTTTTACTAAAAAGACCATTCAATTTCAATTTATTTTTATTTATGATTTTGGAACTCACAAGAGATCCACATAAAAGTGCAATATAAAAGATAATTACAAATACATTCAAATATGGTAGAAAAACAAAAAGAGAAAGCAATTACATATCCACTAATATAAGTCTAAAAAGCATTTAAAAAAGTTAAACATTCTACAGCAAACATTTCATTGGGGGGGGGGTTATAAATGGCATCCAATAAAGAACTGGCAGTCGAAATACTTAATTGTAAACAAATTGGTCTCAACCACTTTCGTCGATACAACAATAGAGCCGGGCATACAAAAAGAACATGAACGATGTCCTGGATTGAGTAATTACACCAGTTGCACGTTGCTGAGGAACCATACCATCTGGATAATAAATTGTTCAAAGGGAGTAGGTCCTGCCTCAAGAGGAACCAAAAACGCTGTATACCATGAGGAAGGTTCCAAGAGGCATACGGTTGCATATTTCTAAATAGGTAGGATCCAGAAACCGCAGAGACACCTTTCTTTAGGATACATGTATCCCTATCCATCCCAAAGCTTAGATTCCATGTAGCTAATCTTAGGGTGGACTTCAACTGGTGTGTAGATAGTGTAAACAGAGTAGATTCATCCAATTGTAATAGAGCAACCGCCCTTCTAAAGTTTTTTACAATTAGAGAATACTCTTTTAGGGGTCCCAATAATTCTTTTTGTATAAGATATCTTAGAGTATCTGGTTTTCCCTTTGCCAGATATGAAACCCATCGTACTATACCAGCAAGGCCCTGAACCCAGCTGCTACGCATGCCAAATTCTAACCTAAGGGCAGCCACAGTACAGCCATTGTTAACCGAAGTGAAGTGCCCTAAGAGTCTGCCCTCGGTAGTGTGTAAGAACCCCATTGCCCCAATTCAAGTAGTTTGATACCATAAAGTAAGGAGGCCGGGTTTTTAGCACGGAAGGCCTCTAACAGGTAAGCAAAATGTCTTTTGCCTGTAGATTTGTAAAGCGCATTTAAACCCTTGCCTTGTGCCATTGCCTTCCGGATGTTATAATCTATATGGGCTTTATCACTCAAATTGGCAGATACTATTTTCCCTAGAAAGACATATGATTTTACAACTTCTAACTCATGTCCACCTACCGACCACTTAAAATTCCCATGTATCTGTTTTTTCTTTCCTGTCATACACATGACTTTACTCTTTGAGATATTTATCTTCAAGTAGTGCGTCTCTGCATATGTATGGAGTGCCTGCAGACGGCTATTTAGACCTTTTGGAGTTAGGTCCAATATTATTATGTCGTCTGCAAACAACAAACATATAATTGGTTTATCCCCAGGGCAGGAGCGATACCTTCACTTAAAAGTAGGGACTGGGGAAGGTCAGATATATATAGGGAAAATAGTAGTGGAGCCAATAGACAGCCTTGTTTTAGTCCGTTAGCAGAGAGAATGACTTGAGATAGGCCTTTTTCCCCTCCCTGACGAACTCTACACCAGGTATCAGAATGGAGATCCTGGACTAATTCCAGTAACAAAGATGGCATACCAAGGTGCGATAGCTTTCTCCACAGCAAAGGACGATCGACTTTGTCAAAAGTTGTGGAGAAATCTATAAAGGCTGCATAAACTCTCCCACCTCGGACCCTGATATATTTGTCAGATAATACTTGTAGGGCCGTTAAGTTGTCCATTGTGCCATGTCCTTTGCGAAAACCCGTCTGCTCAAAAGGTAGTACATTATTCTTATCCACCCAATCCTGAATTAACTTCAGGAGACACTTTGCAAAGACCATTCAGCAGACTTTGTCTAACAGGATGAAAGTGAACTAAAAACACAGGTACAGAACTTTGGGCAGCCATACTAATCTGTGTGAAGATGACAGTACTTTTACTAGGGTTGTACTAAACATTTATTTTTCATTCTGCGTTATGCTTAATGCATAAGCATATGACAATGAAATTCAGTGAAATTCAGTTCTGTCCACTGTTAGACCAGGCATCCTTGGCATAGTTTCCTTTGTCTTTTTGCTTCTAACTCTTGCATTTTTGACTGTGTGCTGGACTTCGCTTTTGCTGACTTATGTACTCTGGACACTTTACCACTGCTGATCAGTGCTAAGGTGCAAGTGCTCCCTGTGCAAATTGTGATTCTGATTAGTTATTCATGATGGCATATTTGATTTACAGGTAAGTCCCTAGTAAAGCGCACTATGTGAGCCCAGGGCCTGTCAATCAAATGCTACAAGTGGGCATGCAGCACTGGTTGTGCCACTCACATGAGTATCCCTGTAAACAAACCTCAGGCCTGCCACTGCAGTGTCCGTGAGTGCAGTTCTAAACTTCCCTGTCGACCCGGCAAGTGCCCTCACTTCCGACTACACCAAGGAGCTTAGGGGATTACTGGAACAGGTCGTCCCCCTCTCTAAATACTCGCAACAACACAGGACCGTTTCCCTTTGGTGCTACAATTATACCTAGTCAAACCCTCCTTAGGAGGGTTTGACTAGGTATAATTGTAGCACCAAAGGGAACAGGTCCTGTGTTGTTGCAAGTGCCCTCACTTGCCAGGCCCTCACCTTCCCTTTTACTACATGTAAGGTATCCCTAAAGTAGGCCTAGGTACCCCCATGGGCAGAGTGCAGTGTACGTTAAAGGTAGGACATGTATTGGTGTGTTTTTCATGTCCTAATAGTCAAATACTTTTGACTATGGTAGGGACTGGATCTCCATAGGCTAATATTTGTGGTGGCTTGCAACAACTTCCAAGAGTAACTTTCAATTGTGAACAGCTAAAGATTTGAAGTTTAGGCTCCCTGAGTTCAGGATTTTAAAAATGCATATTTTAAAACAGGTGGTTTTTAAATAGAGTGGTTAAAAATGCCACTTTTAGAAGGTGGGCATTTTCTTGCTTCACCCTTCTGTGCCTCTGCTGCCTGTGGAATCAAGGTCTGGTTTAGACTGACAGGGGCTGTTTTGTGCATTCACTCTAGACAGTCACACAAAAGGGAGCTGATGTGTGTCCTGCATATCCTGATGGCCCATCACCAGCCTGATTGGTCTTCCTGAGGTAGAGTGGTGGGAGGAGCTGCCACCTGCCCCTGAAGAGGACTGTGTATGCCTCTCATAATGCTAACTCCACCCCCTGTAGTGAGGCTGGACCACAGAGGACAGAACTGGTTCTACTAAGAAAGATAGTTTTTCATTGAAGCCTGCATACTTCAAAGGCTGGAAGTAGTATAAGTAGTGGGCCTCTAAACCCAGAACTTTAGAACACTTCTGGACTAAGAAGATCTGCCAAGAAGAAAACTGAAGAGCTGTCAGGAGAAGTACTATCCCTTTGCTGTGTGTTGCTTTGTAGGGTTGGCCTGAAGTTGCCTCTTCTGTCTGGGGGGCAGTGAAAAAAGACTTGACTTTTACTTTGCTGTATCCTGCTTATTAAGATTATCCATGGGCTTGAATCAGAGCTTGCCTCCTGTTAAAAAGTCTCAGGGACACAAGACTTCACCTACAGTGCCAGGATTCCATTGCTGGGAGTCCTGAACCTGCCAAGTGGTGCCAACCTCAGTTCTGGGCCAGTGGAGGAGTTTGCTGAGCTTTTAACTGCAAGACAAACATTCTTGACAGCGTCTGTAGTGTAGTTCCTATATTTCCAATAGGCTCTGCGCATTGGAATAATATAGCATATAGATTAGATTTAGGACTGAGGTCGTCTAGGTCTCTATCGAATATACTAGACTTAATTGTGTGTGCTAGCTAGCTCAGAGGTCACTAGAAACTTTCCCGAATTCACAAGAAGGGATTAGTCTCTGGCAACCGCATAAACATGACAACTTTGTTTCCCCAAGATAAAACGTATCTTCAGAGTCGTGGAAACAATAGACATTTCACTCAGTCAATCGTGCATGCTTTGTTTCACTAGAGGTGCAGAGAAAGTAGAAAGACGGGCGTTTTAAATAAAAGGATTTATTGAACAGTCTTTTTCAAGCATAAGAAATGAACTGCTACAATCGTAAAACTATTTGTAAAATATAATGCGTACAGTATATATAGTAGAATAAAATAATGCTGTAAGAGCGTTGAATGGTTCCTAAACCATATATAAATACATACATAAATAACAGAGGCTAAAAGTACTCAACTGGTGCTTCTAAAATACGCCTACCCGGTGTACCTAACCTAAGCTTAGTACGAGGGAGGAAGTAAGTGAGGTGTAGCATAAATGTAGTATTCTTTTGCCAAGAATTTTCCCAAGATTTCTCTAAGGGTCTAATCAGCTCCGTACCTTAGTTTAGAATGGAGAAGACTGGTCTCTGGACTCGATTTCCCAATAACCCGCAAGGGTAGCTTGGAAACACTGGAGCTGGATTTCTCGGCAGGAGAAAAGACAGCGTCTCTCACGGTGCGTCTGCTGGAGGGTCGGCTTCCTTCGGCACTTTCTGTAGCAGGGCGCGTCGGGCAAGTAGATAGTCGAACTGCTCCAAACCACTGTGTGTTTGCTTGGGCGAGTGTGGGCATATTTATACCTTGAAGGTGCCGACTTTGACGTACAGTTGGATATAATAATGTCATAAAATAGTCTCAGTTCTTGATATCTTCGATAAATCAATACTCAAGCAAGGGGAAGTCCCTGACTGCTGAAGGCTGGTTTTTCCAAGAAATCGTTGTGGCTTTTCGGAACTAGTGGAAGTAGCCCTGCCGTATTTGGACTGCATAAGCTATGCCTAATATGGTTAGGATTTCTAAGCCTATATAAGGATATGGTGATTTATACCTACATAAGGGCATGAATCGGGAAACTTACAATAGGGTCCTAAAATGATACATAACACGTCAACTGTGCCACAACCTGCACCGGCGCTGTGGTCACCACTCGCTGAGTGAGCGACCTCAATGATAACACTGCCCTTGTCTCACAGACGACGTTGCATCTCACTGAACTCGATGCCACAGCTTACTCCGACGCCATGGGCACCGCACCGCCTCATCAGACCGAGTTTGACAGCACCGCAACATTGGCCTCACTGCCGCTGCCGCCTAAGCGCCGAGACTGATGCCCTTGTAGGCTTATCACGGAGGCCATGTGTAAAGCATTTGCGCCCACACACAGCAACAACATCCCAGGCACAATACAAAAGGGACTCCACACAAGGTTATATCAAAAATAGCCTCTGTATTCTCATAACACATAGAATAGTAAACACATAATATACATGTTGCCACCTGGAACTGGGTCATATCTACAAGGGATTATATACACCTGACAGGGTCCACTGGACCACTGTCTGAACCATCACAAAGCAAACTTAGTAAAAGTAAAAAAATAGCATAAACGTACAACCAGTAACCACTGGTAATCACTGTACTTAGCATCAGCCTGTAACATAAACTACATTATGCACAGTATCACATTAGGCGTGAATTACATTCTGCACCAACATTACCAGCATAAACACAATATGCAATCTTCTCATAAGTCTAAACGCCTTAGACCCTAACCTCCTAAGCATAACTCACATTAGGGGCGTAAATCAAACAGTGAAACATAATCTCACTAGCATAAACCATAATATACAAAACAACCTCTTCATCATAAAAAAACATTTAGAGGTACAACACAGGGTGCATAAAACCAAGTACATACATTACATTTCCTTGCACCACATAATCACATTTAGCACATAGTCACCTAAGAAAAGACCATAGTAGAGGCAGTAATCACATTAGGGCCTGGTGCCCTATTTACCTCGCAGCCCCCCTGGACAACTGGCCATTTAAAAAGGGGCTCAAATGCCCTATGTCCCAAGAGTCAGGGCTGCTGCCTAGCAGCTGAATCCAATTGCGCCATTGCGCAAACCTAAACGGTGCAGCTGGCACTAAGTGCTGCGCAGCTGTGAAGAAAAGGGGGCAAAAGGAGTGCATCTCACTCCTGACTGCAAAATGGTGCAGCTGCCCACTACTTGCTGGGCAGCTGTGAACCAAAATGAGGCCTGGCACCACTGTGCCCTCTTATGCAGATGTACGAAAAATGTTGCCGCTGCCCTCTATCAGGCAGGGCAGCGGGGAAAAGTGGCATGAACCCTGCTCTGGGGCTCTTGAACAATCAAACGTGTCCTCTCAGTTTAGCTGCCCGCTATCAGGTGGAGCAGCTGGATAAATAAAGTTGGTCACTGTCCAGCACCAACAAGGGGCCCGTTTGTGTCCCGCTCGGGGACTCTGAAATTTAAAATGGGGCCCAAGCTGTTACAGCAGCTCACAACTGCGACGCCACTGTAAAGATGAGCATGGCACTGGGGGCGGGTATTAACTCTTTGCCCCTACGCCCCCCACCATCGCATGATGCCGCCCCACTCACCGGACTACTCCGCAGCAGGACTCGTCCGGCCTTGAGGCTCGACTCGGGAGGCAGAATCACTCTCTTTACCCGGGTCCCCTCCTGGGACCCGGGACTTGCATCCGTAAGGACAGCACTCCGCTGGGCTTCCCTTCCTCACGGGAGTCCCGCGCTGCTCTCCCTCTTCACCCGGGGCTCCCACCAGCTCAAGGGAGCCCGCTGGGGGCCTGAGGTGACTTCTTCTCCTCTTGGGCACTGGTTCAGCACGGGGTGGGCTCCCGCCTGGATTCTCTCCCTCTGTCCTTCACCAGCGGCGTGCGCGGGACTTCCCTCGAGAAACAGGAAGTCCCGCCCACCATCAGACACTACGTTGCCTGACTTCCGGTTTTGGGACAGCGCCGGTGATTTTCATCACATTAAAGACGCGGGGTGGGCTCCCGCCAACACCGCGGCACTGCGGTGTGGCACCCGCTTTTTAAGATAAGCATAGGGCGCCATGTGGGGTAGCCACCCACTATCTAAATAAAAAAATAAGTGGGGTGGGCTCCTGCCTCAGTCTTATCACGGGGAAATCCCTCCGAGGAGGATTCCCTATTAAAGTGGCTGCAGCTCAGCGCTGCACAGTCCCTAGGCTTTCCCTCAAAATAAAGGCCAATTAAGATAAAGTGCTCCCAGGCGCTAGGGGTAAAGGCACAAAGTCCCTTTAAGGTCCTGGAGGTCAGGAACAGAGCAGGCAAAGTCCAAGGAAGAGGTTCAGGGGAAGAGCTGGGCCCAGGGGCCAGCACAGGGCCCTCCAGCAGGGAGGCAACCCCCATGGCGGTCACTCCTGGCCCCCAGCAGCAGCAAGCCCCCCCCCCCAAGTCGAGTGAACAACACATACATGGGGTCTCAGTGATTAGACGCACCACAGGTGGTGGCGCCAGCATTGTGAAGGGAAAGCACAGCCCTATTCAGGTCCCAGGTGCAACTCCCCCCTCCCCTCTACATGCAGACCTCTCTATTCACCACTGGGCTGACTCCCCCTGTCTCCTGGAGCCACCCACACCTCTCAGCTCCTGTCAATCACAAGCCAGACATGCAATTCACATCAGGCAAGCAGACACACAGTACAGAGAAATGCCAACTTCCAAAAGTGGCATTTCTACACCAGTCACCATAAATCTGCGCACACCATGGCGCAGCATTTATCCTCACGAGTTCATACATACTAAACTTGCCCCTGCACTCCTCTCATACCAGGAATTACCATGGACACACATATCTCCCATGCATTCATATGGGATGGCAGGCCAATCTCACCACACACACTCAGAGTGCACACACACTTTACACTGGAGCACAGTGCTTAAGTGTGCAGAGGCCTAAAATCACTACCACTATGTCAGAGCTTAAGGCAAAAAAAGTTCAGGGGTGAACCTGCCAAAAGGGTCAAGTCCAACAGTGACACTGTGAGCTACAGTATACAGAGAACAAAAGAAAATTTGCTGAAACCAACTATTTACAAATGATGAAAGCTAAAGGTAGCCTAAATGCAAGGAGGATCGCAACTTATATGACAGTTACTCATGAATGAAAATATATGGGATACAATGTTTAAATCATAATATGAAACATTACATATACGAAATACAATGTGTGAATGAATAAAAGATCTGAATTCATGCAATAAAAATAGACTCTTCAATGTGAATAAAATGGGTAACTAAGCTTAAAACCACCATAGATGAACACAGCAAAGCACAAGGAGACGCTGCATGGTTTTAGAGCAGTGCAAATTAAATACATCACTGCAGAGTACAATGTTTTAATTTATCTCTGTAGAAATGTGAATGGATTTCTGAGCTAGATCCTGTACACTCGAGGGCACCACATGGCCATTTTAGTGTAAAGGCATTAATTTTCTGCAGGTCTGTGCCTTCAAAGCATTTCTAAATCATTCTGTGTTAGAACAAAAACAATTTTGTTTTGGCTTTAATAACTGTTTAATTGAGCCATCATTCTGGGTTGGCTAGGGAGCATAGAAGATGCGTTTTAGCTTATCAAGTAGTCACAGGATAACTATCTACATTTTACTTTGAAGTTACTGGTCCAAGTGTTTTGTACACATTGTTGATATGTGGTATTTCAAAGATAAGGCAGAAGGTATCAGAAGACTGTGACTGTTTAGGATTCTGGCCTAAGCTTGATTCTAAAAGTGTTTTTGCCATTGCTGTCTCCAATACTACTTCATGTGCAAAAGAAATAGCTTCCACCTCATCTTCATAAAAATATGCTATGGTTCCATGATAAAGAATGCGTGTAAGAGTATAGAACGTGACATGGGACTGATACCACCAGAGTATAGCTGTCTTAAAGTGCCCCAAAGCTTTTGCTTTCTACCGCAAACCCCTTTGCTGAAATTTGTTGGCTTTAGGGCTCTGTACACTTTACCACTGGTAATCAGTGCTAAAGGGCTTGCACCTACACCTTTAAACTTAGTAAAGTTGGCTTACACCCAATTGCCTCATGTCATTTATTAATAGGTCCTTGGTAAAGTGGTAGTACATGTACCCAGGGCCTGTAAATGGAATGCTGCTAGTGTGCCTGCAACACAGCACTTATTGTGGCACAATGGATAACAATGAGTTGCCTTATTAAATTTAATAAGTGCTATGTCTTAATTAGGTGCACGTAGAAATGTCATGTTTGGTCTCAAAACAATTGTAATTTAAAATTCGCTTTAATGATAAAGTCGGATTTTAAGTCCCAATTCTGAAAATGATACTTTTAGGAAGTTAGCATTTTCTTGTCATAACCATTTGGTGCCTGCAGCCAGTATCCTAGGTCACATGAATGTAAATAGCTGGCAGTTGGTTTTTGTGTATTCCTCCCAAACAGTGAGACAAGGGGGGAAGAGGTGTTGGTAGGATGAACCATCCTGCTAGGATGGGTAGAGCAGAGCTGTTCCCTGCCCCACTTACAAAGGGACTTAACACCAGCATTTTGTAACCTTAGACCACTTAGCATCTGGGAAGAAAAAGGAAGGACATTTCTAGACGGAGGCATAGCCTAGACCTTTCTCCCACTTCAAAGACTTGCACCAGGCATACATTTTGGACCCTCAGACCAACTCTTCAGTATATTTCTGAAACTGCGAAGGACCCCCAGAAGGGCTGCCTTGTACCTCTCGGGACTACCCTGCTACTTCAGGCCTGCTTTGATCCTCAGAGTACTGCCCTGCTGCTACCAGAAGATTTCCCTGCTGCATGAAGCATGCCTTGTACCCTCAAAGAACTGTCCTGCTGCTTGAGGCCTGCTTTGCAGCTTGATCCCAGGACTTCCGGATTGACTGCAAGGGCTAGTTCGCTGCCCTCCTGTGGGAGCTACTGGGACATAACAAACTTCAGAGACCTTGAACCCAGCACCTGGGCTCTGCCTGGACTGAGTCCCGACACCCCAAGTGGTGCCCAACCAATCCTGGACCACCCTTGGATTTGGTGCTAAAGGTGCTTCTCCAGCCCAAACCTAAAACTTGGGACTTAGAAAGTTTCCAACCAAAAAGTGGCCTAAGAACCAACAGGAGACAGGGACCTGCCTGTTCACCAATATGCCCAAGGTGCATTGCTGGTCAGCAGCAAATCCTGTTCAGTGGCTCCTCTTGGAAAGGGTATCGCGCCTCAACAAGCCCTCATTGGTTACAGCCTGCAGCTTCGTCCCACTGGTGATTTTTTCATTAAAAAAATGTGACAATGTGCAAATGTAGAAATCGTCACAGCAACTTTGTCCAGCGTCTCCCCAATGACGACTTCTCATCCTCAGAACTTTACCTTGAGGAAGTTTTCTTCTAAATTTCTTCTAAGTCCAAAGGTAAGAAGAAACCTGACCCAATCGACCTCATGTAGCCAAACCACGCTACATCATGGTTGGCCATAACTTTTGACTAAGCCGCCTCTCGCATGACTAGATATCTAGATACCCGTGGTTGGAGCTTTGATGTTAGGCACTGTTTTTCACTTAAAGCTCTAAAAACAAATATTTCTGGTTACACTGATAAGATTTAATTTGTTTTGGTGTCATTTTACTTCATACTATTTTCTCTATGTTTTTGAACAGGTGTGGGATTTTTCTTATGCTGTATTTTCATTTTATTACTGTTGGTGTACTGCATAAATACTTAACACAGTGCTTCTAGGTTAAGCTTGAGGCAAGTTACTAGAGAGTTATGCACAGGTTAATTTAGTGACTTTTGTGGTTCACCTTGACACAGATGGTGGATGTTGCTTGAGTGGTGTCTTCATCCCCCTCAAACCAAAAACCCAAATTCCTATAGTACCCTATTATATCTAATTATGGAAGGTCAGATGAGAATCAGAGAATGGGCCGGCATCTCTCAAGGAGATCTATGGTCAACTGCATCCCACTCCCACAAGATTTCACAGGTTATGTGGAATGCATTCCCTGGGTTAGATGAATGCTGATACCCAGTATCTTGAAAAGAGGCAAATAACCACTATTGGTTGTTTTCTTCGGACCAAAATTGGCTGTGGCTAGCTAAAAAAAAATTCTAGCTCAATTTTCAGGTTCAAGCTTATTTTTATTAAGAGCACAGTTAATTAAAACCTTAGCAGTAGGTTTGACCTACTTATATTTGCTGTCACGCTAAACCCAGCCACTACAGAGTGAGCTTGCTATGCTGAGCCTCATCCCTGGACACGACCTGCTGGAGTCATTGTAAAAGGCTCCTTTCATCAAACCTTGCACTCCCCATGTGCCATTTAAACTAAAGACAAGTCAATGAACCCTTCACACTCTGGTTCCTGTGAAGGTCGTCTTCTTCTGCGATATCACCAGATGGTGGGAGTGCCTCAAAAGAACAGAGACCCTGACTAGTTTTTTGAAGATTGTTGTGAGCCCCCCTTTATTTGCAATTTCATTTGAATAAGTCCTGATTGGATTGCAGTGGCCACCGAATTAAACACAGACAGCGCTCGGATGAAGGCTGTGTTACAATATTTCTTTCATTTGTAACTGACGAAATGGGCGTCGGCGCACTTCTGGCCATCTAAATTCTCTTTTTTTTATAAAATATTATTGCAGTATTTTCATCATTGTATTATAACTGTTATTACAATGTATAATAATTGTTAGAACCTTTTGATGTTTTGTGTTGTTGATGTCTTTTATACGTATATATTTCTATGTACATTTTTTATTATGTGTGATTGTTTTTTTCTCTAATTGTTATGTAGCCAGTCATTTTTGTCTCTGTTATCATTGTACTTACATGAATTATTTGTTTGTCAATGTATGTGGAGCTCACAAACCTTATGCAAATGTGTGAATCAAAAACCACTATTTTTTATGTTAAAAAACAAAAAAAGAAAAATTTGTATCTAAGACTAATACATTATAAACTCAACTGGTCTGATGGTATTTCTATATCATAAACACATTGTTTCTATATGCAGATTTTGGAGACTTTTTTGTCATTTTGCTACTAGTAATCTTCCCTGGATTCTTCTCCAATTATATTTAGCTACTCAGGGTCCCTCTTTGTGTATTTGAACTTACATAGATCCTTTACATAGAAAATAGCATAATAGCGCTTAAATAAAGGGTTATAAATAAAGCATGATAGAAAGATGAAGTAAATTATATTAAAAGACTGATGCGCCTTTTATGGCCAATGTGGCCTTTAAATAAAACACTGCTTTTGTCCCAGGCTGCCTGCTTGTTGTAAGATGACGCTACTGCACACGTTGTATAAGGTCACTTGTTCAGAACCTTAGATGGTCACAGGGTTTGTAACATGTGATGCCATAGTGATTCTCTGATCAAGCCTAATCAGACCTTTTGTGAGCCTCAAGCTGAGCTAGATGTCCTTTGCATTAAAATGGGCTAATATTGCATGGACAATTGAGTAACCCCTTCTTGTTCCATGCTGGTCTTAAAATACATCTTTGTTCTTTTATGTTGGCTTTGTGCAAATGCAAATCTGATGCACCAAGGTCTCAGGAACTTTCCACAGAGCCGATAAAGCTTCACCGTACCAGTACACTTCCTTGAGGGTGGATGTAGAAGTGATGGCAGGCAGCCTATATGAAAACGCATGTGGTTTTGAGTTGCGTTTGATGGTAATGCCCAGGTATGGCTGAGGTATTAGCTTGGTGTAAGACGCCAATGTGAGCCACACATGCTTTATCCATGCAAATGTCCCTTTGTCTGCAAGCAGCAAGCAGGTTTTAACATGCTTATTAACCATGATCTTGGTCTGGGAATAGGCGGAGAAAGTATCCCATTGTTCTGTTAGGTCTAGTGATGCCGGGGAGAAGGCGAGGTAGTCGCTGGCCAGAGTAGTCCATAGATGAAAGATCAGCGTCTCACTGCTGGCTTCTTTTTGTTTGAAGCAGAGTTTAACATATGCTCCATGCCTTGAAATAGATTGCTTGACTAAGATGAATTCAAGATGAAGCTTGACTGGAAACGAGTATGCTGAAAAGAAAAAGACATCTTCGAAGAGCTTAATAAGGGCGTTATCCAGGTGGACAGAGTCTCTCCCCCTCAAAACTTCTCTTCCATAGGCAATGAGGGGCTTTAGTTTGGCCTAAATTATTTACAGAAGCAATAGAATTGTGGAGGATCCTGTGGCTTTGATGTGCTTAAGGGTGGCAATGAGAACAACTGGTTTCTGGCACATAAGCTCCAGGTGTGCTTAGAAAGATCCCTAGCTGTCAACAAGTATGCCCAGGTACTTGTATTCTTGTACCGCCTCAATTTTGTCCATCCCATATGCAACTGGTGTGGGCTCCAAGATGGTTTTCCCTGATCATTATTTTGGACTTTATTAAGTTAATTACCATGGCATCTGCATCTAAACTCCATTCTAGTTCATAAATATTATAAAGTTTAGCCCTCCAGAATTCGAACGTTGGGGCCTCTGGCTGTAGCCATTCCGTAGCGATACATAGCCTAGCGACAGTCATGGCTAAGAATAAGAAAAATTTGTGTTTACTTAATACTGAATCATCATCCACATTTGGTTCAGTTCCCAATAGCATAAGCATTGAAGATATCTTAATCGGTCCATGCAATACAATGGAAATGAATTTCTCCAAACCGTTCATAAATGGGGATAACTTAATGCAATAATAAAATATATGCGACATATCAGCATCGGGATCTCCATAACGAAAACACTTCCCATCATATTTACTGCCCCAGATGGCCATTCGCTTAGGGGTATAATATAGCCTAAATACCGTTTTGCATACTTGAGCTTTTAGGTTAGCTGCCATGCAAATCTCCTTAGCCATGCATAAAGTATCATGAATGTCAGCTTCTGGGACAGCTAACTGATTTTGCCAATAAAGATTGAATTTATTCATATCATCATCTCTGCCCTCAAGCAATAACGAATATAATGATCCAATTTTTTTCCTGAGGCGGATCCCTTCAACTAGTGCATTTGGTGCTGGTTTAATTTGTTTTTTTAAACAAAAATCGCGAATTTGTAAATATTTAAAAAAGGATGCCTGAGATAAATCATATTTTTTACCAATGTTTCAAAAGTAACAAATGTAGAGTGCTCATCATATAAATCTCCAATTTTTCTTAACCCTTTATTTGACCATCCCTTTGTGACGTTATCCCAAAAAATAGAAGGTAATATTTTATCCGCAGTGAAAGGGGTGTAATAAAAGATTCTTCCTAAATTAACTAATTTCCGAACCCTTCTCCAAACTTTAAAGGCTGAGATTAACACCTTAAAGCGAGTATGCTTGTAGTAGTTACCCTCTAGTTCTTTTAATAAACTCCCTTTCGCTTGCTCTCCTAATAACAAATAAAATATTGAGGGTGAATCTGCTACATCCTTTATAGGTTCTCCTGTCAGCATAAAGCGCAGCCTTTGCAGAAAACATACATAGTAATAAAGCAAAAAATCGGGTAAGCCAAGCCCCGTCCCTTTCTTCCGGGAGCGTTAGCCATTTCATGGCACGCCGAGTTTTACCCGGGAGCCAAAAAAATTTCAGACACACAGTCTGAAGCTGATGTAAGTATTTTTCTGGGAATTCCAGTGGGATGCTCCGAAATAAATATAATACTTTTGGTAGAATATTCATTTTGATAATATTCCCTCTCCCTATGATAGAAACTTGCAGACGCCCCCATCTTTCCAAAGATTGCTTGATTTGATTTTTTGTTTCTTCCCAGTTGGTATCTACTATTCCTTGCATTTGAGCTCTGATTTTTATACCCAAGTATGTAACCTCAGTAGTAATTCTTGAATCGTTAAATTGTATAGTCTCTGTACATAAGATTTGAGTTTTTGCTGAATTTAATTTATATCCAGACCTGGCGCCGAACACTTCTGCTAGTTGCTCTATCTCTCTTAATGCCTGCCCTGGTTTGGTAGTTGTGATCGCAATGTCATCTGAAAGGGTTAAGAAAAAAACGTATAGGCTCATCAATTTGGGGTGCTTTAACAGATTATTTAGAGTCTGGCTGAGCCCTATTGCAAATATTATCAGATATACTAGATTAGTGTGTCCCTCTGTCTTTTCACCTTCTTTTTTTTCCTTTTTTTTTTTTCTTTCTCTCTTTTTTTTGGTCTTGTTAAGTGCTGGAAGTAAATGTTTTAAAGCTGGAAGAAAGGGAAGGGGGAAAAAAGAAAAAATAAGAAGTTAGCAATAATGTTATTTATGTTATTTCTGTATTGATTTTGCCAATTGTATAAATCTAATTTGTTGTGTCACCTTAAAACAACCCTGAAAAAAAAAAAAAAAAAAAAGGCATCTGCATCGTAGTATTGGACTGTGGCTTCCAGAAGCCTTTGAAGGCTGATTTTAGCCCAGCACTAGATCATCAGCATACATCAAACACGGGGGAAGGTTGTTGCCCAGCTTCGTCGCATGAGAATTAACTTTTGCCAGGCAAGGAGGCAGGCCAGCTAAGAAGAGGTTGAAGAGAGTGGGAGCTAGCACACACCCTAGCCATATCCCTTGGTGAGTTGGATTCCTTCTTGATAAGTGGGTGCTATCACCAAGCTTGATCCTGACCTAAGTGTCAGAGAAGGATTATGGCTCTCTGTATCGAGTTGGGTAGGCTCCAGCTTTCCTCAGTCCACTCGGTCAAAAGCGGTCTTGTAGTCAATGAATGAGAAGTAAAAGGTTTGTTTGGTTGGCCTACTTTGGTCAAACAGTAGTGATATGGCCAATAGTTTTGTGGTTGTGCCTACTCCTTTAACAAACCCTGTTCGGTTGAACGGGATTAAGTTCTTTTCAGATGCCCATGTTGCTAGTAAAACTAAGAGACAGCCAGCAAAGTATTTGGATTCCACGTCTAAAAGAACTATGAGCCGATAGTTTGTAGGGTCAGAGTCAGTAACCACTTTGTAGTTGTGGGTGATTGTAGACCCTTTCCATGAGGAAGGAAGGGTGTTTTGAATAGGTTCTTGTATACAGACTGCAGGTGCCATGCCCAATACGATTTGTCTTCTTTGAACAGAGCAGTTAGGATGCCATTTGGACTGGGTCCCCTTTCTCTTCTGCTTTTTGAGATCAGCAGCTCGATTGTTGCTGCCTGAATGGACAGAGGGCTTGAATGCAAGGGCCCAGGTAAGGAGGATTTAGGGTCAGGAGAAACAGTCGCTCTGGGAACGGTGACCATCTGCTGATTCATATTAGGGCCTAAATAGACAAAGTGTTTTGTGAGATATTGGTACCACATCTCTTCTGGAATATTGACTGTAACTCTTGATTGAGATAGATCATTTAGGCTGTTCAACATCTCCAGAATGTATTATGCTTGTTGGTCGTGAGGTCGTCAAATTTTTAGCAGATAGATTGTCGGTCGCCTCTTTTTTCAAATTCCACAGACGCTTTCTGCACACAAGCTTGGAATTAGCCAGGTTTATATTCAGCATGTTGTCGCATGGATTTCTTGTGTACGTGCTAAGGGCTTGGTTTAGGTTCCATTTGAGCTGCTTGGTAGGTCGAGCCTAGAGTCTGGGCGCATGCGCTGTGAGACTTGTTGTAGTATAGTATGGATAGAAGCCCAGCACACTCACCGTCCACGTTTGTCATTGGCTTGTGTCATTGTCCTTCATAAAGGCTGGCTTCTGATTTGTAAATATGCTTGTTAGTCCCTCCTTAGTACTGCCTTGTCTTCATTTGTAACCTCCGATGGTGACTGCCCCTTTTACTTCGGTTGTTAGTTTTGTAGGCACTATTTTGTGCTTTGCCTCTGCCGTGTACCAGCACAGCGGCCGCTTCATGGACGCTGCACTGCAGGTTTTGGATTTTCATTGCTCGGTCAAATCCAGCATGTCTAATGCCGTTTTATGTATTTATGAACGGCGCTGCTTTGACTTCAAGCCGCGGGCCTTTATTTATTTTTAACAGGCGCCGCTTTCAATTTAGATTTAAGAAGCCGAGGTGAGTGCAGTGCTTCAACATACGCCTTTGTTTTTGCATGGCGCCAACCAGCGAGTGGGGATTTGCAGCCCATCCCCTCCCCCCTCCATGCTCCCCTGCCACAGAGAAGCGTGTAAAAAAAACTGAAAACAAGCATTTGCAATGTAATAGGTCCTCCATATACACAATTTTAAGCTATTGGCATTGTAAATGACAATACCTTTTATTTATGTTTTAAAAATCAAAACATAAATAAAAGGCATTGTCCTTTACAATGCCAATAGCACAAACTCGCGTAAATGCCAGACCTATTGCATTGAAAATCCTTGGTTTTTATGTTCGTGTCTGGAGTTTCCACGGGAGGAAGGGTGGCTTTCTACAAAGGTTGTCATAAATTGCTCACAAGCAGTGTAATCAGAGCTCATACTGTCCAAAAGGACTATCCAGAAACCTTTAGCTCTTTGCGACAGGTAAATAATAGTCCTTGATGACCATTTAAGCCTGTTGTTATTTACTTTATGGATGCTGTCTTGGAGTTGTGTTTATTGGTTTGTGGCTGTCCAAGGACAGAGAGAGGAATAGCTTTTGTAGTAGATGGTCGCTTTCGTTCCTTGGCTTTATTAGCAAACTAGAGACCAAGTGAATAATTAGAGGTGAGAGCACTTTGAAGTCTATTAGAGCATTGGCCTTGTGGTTGCGATAAGTAAAAGATGGTAGACGGTCGCTGTGGAAGCAACCGCTGATTGCTCGCAGGTTCAAGGACTCTAGTTCCCTGATAAGATCTCTTCCCTTTTTGTCATGCTTGAAAATAGGGTTTGGGGCTTGGTTGGGAACAACCAGAAGGCATTCAGGGATATCAGTGACTCCTTGTCCTGGGTAGGCCCCAGAAGGTACACATTAAAGTCCCCTGAGAGTATTATTTCGAACGGGAGGGACCATCCTGCAGGAATGAGTTTCCATTTGTCAATTGTTCTTTAGCTGTCTATTTTAATTTTGCTTTTGGGTTATGTATATGTTCATAAGACTAAGTTGAGTCTCAAGGGGCCCTGTTTCAGAGTGATTAGGACTTTCTGCAGGCCGGTCCAAACTGCTGGTTTCATGCTATGGCTACCTTGTAAGGCAACCTGGATGTAAATTGCTAACCCACTGCTTTGGTGACCGTGGAGGGCTTCTTTTGTGGCCTGCATTGTGAAGTTGATGTATTCTGGGCTCGCTGGCACTTTTTTGGCCCATGTTTCATGTAGCATGATTATCTGAATAGAGAGCAAGTAGTTCAGCGTCTCGTTGTCTGCAAGTTTGTCTAACAAGCCATTGATGTTCCATGAGCAGGTTTGTAGCTTGCCTGCCTGGGCGGGCAGAGCAGACGGTAAGGGACTTATTCTTGATTGGTTTATTGATCAGTTCAAGACACCTGAGATCCAACTCCAGTTGTGAGTTTGGGGAAGTCCTCTGATGATGCTCACTGGCTTCAGAGGAGATTGCAAAGCCGGGACCGTGGGTGATTTGCTCTGTGCGCTTCTTAGGATCGAGGTAATGCTGTTGACTAGAGCAGTGGGTACCTGGTTCTTTAGATGCATGAGTACAATGTGGGAATTCGACAGTTCTGCATTTGCTGACACCCTCATCTCCCAGGATATAAAAACCGTGGTGACCCCTAACACCAGGTTGGTGGGTGCATAGGATGCCCAAGCCACCTTGGTGGTTTCATTTGTTTGTCCTGGTGAAGGGGGTAAGAACTCAACTGAGGCAATGTCAGCTGTAGACAAGTTTGCTGTTTCTGGAATTTGACTTAGTAAGTGAAAGATGTTACTATGGTTGAGAAGGTTGAAGTGACCTCTTGATTGGTACTCAGGGTACATTAGAACAACCTGGCTGTTAATTGTGTCAGGAGATGTATCGGTGTAGTTATTTTTAGACGCACAAGGCAGCTTAACCTCAGTTATGGTGGATGGAGCCCTTATTGCTGGTAGATCTATGAACCTTGTTATGATTGTTGTTGAGTCTGTTTTAGTGTTTTCCTGGAATCCAGATTTGCTTGGCCAGGCTTGCGTAGGTCCTGTGCCATTTGGATGGTGTGCGTTATTGTTGTCATCTCAGCGAATTACTGTGGGATGGGGGCTTCCTTCTACGAATCCAGGCCTGTTGGGTGTATGACCGCTAATTACGGAACCACAGCCAGCTTGGTGGCCTAGGCTAAGAAATCTGATGGCCCTATTTTTGTCTTGTGTACCCGTTGGAGGTGTTTTATTCTATTAGGGTTGCCGCCTGGCGACACTTGGTGCAGTCGCTCATTTCCTCCTTATCCATGGTAATAGATTCCTGTGAGGTTGCAGTGTTTAAGTTAGCAGCTGGGGCCTCTGTGTTGTTGGCACAGCCTGTTTCTGTATCTTGTTTCTGTGGATTGCTTCTGTTAAGCAAGTTTGGCTTGCTGCTTGGATTGCCAAGGAATTGATGCTCTTCCCCGTGCTCATTTTATCCCTATGTTTTCGTGCTTTGCGCCACTTCTTTCTCTGTTGTCTGTCTGGCATTCGATTAGAAGCCATCTTTGAGTCTTGGTTTGTGCCACGTAATTAGACGCGAGGTGGGCTTGTCCAAGGACAGAAAACACTATGGTACTTCCTCAGTTGTTGCCATGGGAGGTTTTGTCCCTGTCGCCGTTGTAGTAACCTGTGTAGATTAACCCTGGCAGGCACTAGATGCACTCTTTTTGCAGTCGAGTGCTGAATAAGCGCAGGCTGGGCAGGGCCCTTTGAATGGAAGGTCGCTTGCCAAGGTTGCATGCTCCGAGGATTCCTTGAGGTCATCGATGATGTCAGTCAATCAGATTGGCTGAGAATGTCTCTAGTTTGTCTAGAATTGGGGGTGCAGGCACATGGGTCAGCCGCTCCATGGCTTCAGCCACTGTTTGAGCTCTAATGATAAGCCTGTTGAGATTAGCAATCATTTTATCGATCTCAGAGGTAAAAACTGTCAGTGTGTTCGGTAACTTGATCTGAGTATCCATTGCCGTGGATTAGTAAATGAGAGTCTACTGTTAGTTGCAATGTGCTCGACAAAATTGCCCACACATCTGTTTACTTAATTGCAGAATTGATTTAGTTACCGGTTGGGCCAGAATGTGTCAGTTCTGGGGTTTCTCCTGTAGTAGAGTTTGTGTAGTTCAGCTGATTCTCACCGTATATAACTATCATGGCTTCCCATTCTGTTGAAGTAAGCGCGCATGGGTTTTGCAAAGGTTTGGCCTTGTGAGTGTCCAAGTTGGTGGGGCTGCCAAGGTGGGTGCAGTTAGTATACGTCATGTAATATATAGTAGTGCGTATTCAGGATTGGGTTGATTGCTCTTTGCTTTATTGCTGTTTTCAGACTGGGCGCCTCTTATGTAGAAAGATGTGGACCCCTGGGCCAGCAGTAGACGGATTGCGGAAGTAGCAAGGGGATGCAAGGTTGATGCCCTTTGATGGGTTCCCGTTGCTTCAATTAGAAAGGTGGAGTCGCCATCATCTTTACTTTCAGACAAGTTCGCTAGGGTTTTGATCTTGTCTGCGCATAGGAGTACTTGTGCCGAGAATGTGAATGGATTGAGTTTCTACGTTCTGCTTACGATTGTCAGAGTGTAAGGATGTGTTGCCCCGGCCTCTGAGTCTCGACTGACATTTGTTGGGCTCTTCTCTTTGACGCTGGCATTAGTGCAGACTAATTGATCACAATCGAATTTGGGGCCATGCAGTGTAGCAAGCACTTTAGTTGCAGTATTTAGTATGAGGTGTAAGGCTTCCGACCTGTCAGAAGAGCCCTGGTAAAGTGCCCTCAGAGAGATCGTATACAGCAACTTGATTGATAACAGTTGGCCCTAAAGGGGACAGAAGACTCCGGATGATTGAATTGGAAGTAAAGATGGCCGCTGCTTGGTCTTTAAGGTAAAAGAACTTGCTGTGGATTTTGGGATGACACTTTTTGTTAATATGTCCTAAATTGACGATAACTCGTTTGCACTGGAATGGGACAATGACGTTGATAATGTGGCTGTAGGCTTGCCTAGTGCTATGTATGTATGTATGTATGTATAGGCATTTATATAGCACACTACTTACCCGGAGGGTCCCAAGGCGCTTCGACCGCTGCGAAACCCTTCCTGGCTTCCCTGAGAGATGGTCCCTTAATGGGTATCTCCAGGGTGAGACCAGGCATCCCCGGCGGTCTGGTGGGGCCGTTAGTGAAGATGAGGCAAGCTAATGCCCAGAGTTGCCGAGTGTGATCGCTGATCAGAGTGGGCACCGAGGCGAGAGAATTATCGAGTCCGCTGACCCTGGTCCAGAAACCTGCCGCGCCGGGAATCGAACCCTGGTCCCGGGCCGTCCTCTGCTCTCGGGTCTGCCGCCTCTAACCAGTGAGCCACACTACTTCACTAGAGTTGGACCTGAGGGTGGGGGCGCGAGTTATGGAGGATGATTGGCTCAGGGTTGCCTAACACTCCGGCAAGTGTAATTTTACTTTTTTATTTATTTATTTATTTTTTACTTTTTGCTCATGGTGTCGGGTAGCTACTCGTCTTGCTGGCCTCAGTATTGAGCATCTAATTGGCATTTTGTGCAACTCCCATCACTCCTTATCTTCAATTTGCACCCTGCCTTAACTGGTAAAATTCAGGAACGCATCAAGTGTGCAGTGTGTAGCCTTTTCCTGACTTGTAATCATGTTTCTGACACAAACAGGAAGTAATTCATGTTTGGGCATACTCTCTAGTGTCATAACCAACATATTAGATAGGAATCTTACTTTACTTTGCACTACTATATTTTTAAAACAAAAGGACAAAGATAGTTATTTAACTTCACTGAAATGGGGAATTGATTTCACAATCTACAAGAGATTTTCTTACAGAAGTATGCTTATATCTAACAGAGCCTCTGCCAAAAAAGAAAAGGTGTCACTGAAGTACAGTTATGTCATTCATTCACCAGCGTGCCCAAGCCTACCTTTGAAAAGAGAGGGTCCCAACAGTGAAAACTATTCACAGGGAGAATTGAAGATACTTGCTAAGAAAAAAAATATTCACACATGAGTTTTCACCATCAATTTTCACTATTAGACTAGAATGTGATGCGCTTCCAAAACATAGTGTAACTTTGTCGCATTTGAGAAGAAAAGTGGGGGACAAAAGAGCATGTTCAACTGGGTGTGAACCTTAGGTGAGCCATCAAACTTGTACCAAGAGAATAATATTTTCAGAAAGTGGTCGATCAGACCATATTATCTCTAGGAATTTCAGACACATTTATTTATCTCCTCTATGTCCTTGTCTACAATATTAACTTTGTTCATGTCTACAATAGTGACCCAAGATATCTTTCAGGATAACCTCCACTGCCAATACATTAACATTTACCAGCACACATACCTTGGGGATTCTTTTATACTATAATGTATCTGTAATAAAACTGCACTAGGGCCAATAACTTTTTATTCTGCTTCGAAGTGCAGGCAGTAACCCTGCTGTTGCAGAAAGCATGGATGGAATTTACATACAGATGGCTGCTGTATCAGTGGGCGGAAAAGGAAGACCCATAAACTGAAGTGTGCAACACTCTGAGTTCTCTGACCAAATTCAAGTCAGTTTTATGTTCGTTCAATGGATCATGACAGAGAGGAATTCAAATATCTGGGCATGCTCAACACCCAAGAAGACCATGATTGATTACATGATATTAACATCCATGCGCTAATGCTAACCTTCAAGTAGGATGACTCACTTTGTAGGAAACTCCCTCTCTTTCTTGAGGTGAGCTGCATTACTCACAATCACACCCTCTGAGCTATTGTATAAACTGTAGAACCTGCCATTTTAAACTATAGACAACTAAACTGATACCCTTCTTCAGTCATCGCTCTGGGTTTGAAGTATGTGTATAATATCCCTAAGCTTACTATGTTTGTTTGGGTATGATGGAAAGATTGCTCTTTTCCATTTATGCAAATAGTATAGGGCTTTCCAGTTGGTCAGAGTAAATGATCTGACCTTTGCACCTCAAAATGAACCTTCTTTCAGAATGATAGATATGCTTGAGGTTTTGAGGACAACTTATACATGTGCTATGGAGGGTGTGCTCGACTAAGCTCCGCCTCCCCTCTGAGGCTGTGGCTCATCCATAATGTTTGGCCACCGTTTCAACAGGCTGAAGGTGGAATATTACCAGAGATACCCCCTTGTGGGAGGTTGGGAGTGAGAAAGAAGTGAAGAAGATGATCAGGGATCTTATCAGCATGCCAAAAATAAGTGCCCTTTAGGGATATCAGTCCATCAAAACATTTGTCATCAGACTGGTGACAAATTATAAATCAAAATTAGAGAATTATTTTTGATACTTGTATGATGGCCATGCAGTTGGGAGATATCTAAATGAGAGTGAAGGACTCCCATCGAGTTCACAACTGAAATACCAACTCCTTTCTGGGCTGCTGTTCACAAAGGCATTTGAAAACCCCAGTCATAAACAGGTTTAAAATAAAATGGGACTTGAGCGAGTCTGAAAACTCTACGGAGATACAAGCAGTTATGCATCTGGGGCAAGTTACAATATGAGCCACTAAAAGTCTTCTCTATGAAATATAACACCAGAATATTAAGAAACTTCCCCATGCTGCATGTCATAGAGACTGTGGGAACAAAGCAACCCCTGTCTAATTATAATAAGGCGATGTGTCAAAATGCAGAATTAGATGGATATTATATGTTCACTGAGCATGACTTTGGGGATTCCCCCATGACCTGCTGGCCAAGACTGTTATGTTTGGAGTATGTGGCAACCTGCACCTTATGTAAAGTTGCAAATTGTTAGCCCTCTTGGGTATGGAGGTGAGTTGCAGAGATGTAGCACATAAATGTAGAATTCAAATGCCACGCACTGTACACACATGGTGCTCAAACATGGATTGGTGGACATCTGATGAGGGAATCATGTAGAGTTTTAGGAGGTGCCCCGAAAAGTTCAAAAAGGTTTGGAGACCACGGAGGAAACGTTTTGGACTTGGAAAATCCAGGTATAGAGGGTGAGGGCGCATGTATTACAGAGCCTAACACTGTGCTGGAGAAAGCAGCATCAATGTTGAATTCTACTTTTTTGCTTCACGTTAATTGAGTACTTTCAAAGCTTATCTGGAAAGATGTCCTCTGGCGATAGGGAGGTGTATGTAACCAAGACCCTATGTTGCAAAGTTATTCACACCTATTTGTCACTAAAATTTATCCACATTTTTAAAACAATACTTTTTGGGAAATGGGATTTGAGGCGGTATAACTCACCATCCCCTCGTAATACAATGCTCTAATGTGTTGCTTTGTAGAACTAAATCTTAACTCTAATCTGAAAGGATTCAGCATCTTCTCTTGCAGCCCATGTTCTTTCACTCATGGGTGTGTGAAGTCACTCATGGATCTTTGTCAGTGATCCCACCTGGAATTCCATTCTTATGCCGATTACACACAGGCATTCCTGCGTGCCACCTGAATGGTGAATCAAGTGATCACCATATCAAGGGATTACCCAATGAGTAGAATGATTACCAAAGCAGATTTTACCTCATGGGTGACAATTTGCCACCACTTTAAAGACCCAGATTAGTGGGATGATGCTGTTAATCAGCAGTGCCGAACATAACATATGCAGAATACCTTAAGTAGCAAATTAGGATCTTTCAGTTTGTTGAAAAGTTAAGTAAGCCACAAAAATGTTAAGGTCCGCTATCGATATGAATGAGCTATGTGCACTCTTCTATACGCATGTTACAGATGTTTTCAGTGGCTACTAGAACAATATATATTTTGTAATTTTTATAATTTGCTTCCTATCATTTCATTATTTTGTGTGCTGTATGTTATTTGCTCTTAGCCCCAAGAACCATTTTTTTCAACGATTTACAAAATGTTATAAAATAAACCTACAGCAGCTGTTGTGCTTGGTCTTTGACTGTAATGAACATCTATATCTCACCACTAGTACAGAAATCTCCCAGGACCATTCCCATTTTATTAATTCCTCAAATTTAGACAAATAAATGAAAACGGACGAACTGTAAACTCAAATACTGAACAGTACTTTTCTTTTAAAAAAATACCTTTGCTTTTCTGATAGGTAAATTCATGATTTGTTAGCCGAAACCATCTCTTCTTGAAATTTTTCATACCAAACCGTTTTCTTCCTTGTGCTCGCTTAATCATAAACCTGTTAGAAATGGGACAACGATCAGTAAAAAATCCATAAGTTTTAACCACAATTCATAAAGGTGAATTGCAAAGATTTGCTATACAAGTATTTTTGAAGCTTTAAATGCACTTAGAAAAACACAATTTGTGAGAGTGGTTAATTTGTGGTAGTAGTACTGCTTCTATTCTATACTTATAAGCCACAGATAGCATAGCAGGGCCGGAGGCATAAGCAAAGACTGGTGCACACACAACAATAGCAACCATGCTGATGGGTGGGGGTTAGAAGCTATTTAAAAATAAAATTTGTGATGAATTTGACAAATATGAAGGTAACAACAGCTGTGATGGAAGAAAGGTAGACAGATAAAGTGGTTCAATATAGTCCATGCTCTTTTTGTGTACAGAACAATTCCCCCGATCAATGAAAGATTACAACTCTGAAATCGAGACTACTCAAGATAAGTGTTCATCACTGCTAGGTGAAAGACCTACTGTGTCAGCATACACGTGTGTTAATGGTTTCAGAACCTGCATGCAACCTACAGCAGATACAGCTCGAACAGGAACCGTCTCAAGGTCACTGACAAATTCCACAAAGGTGCACCATAAAAACAAGGTACAAGGAAATCATGGACTCCACAGCATAAAAACATTATTTTAATCTCTTGAGAGATGATAAACAACGCATGTCAATATTTTGTTTATTCACATTCCCTAAAATCTTAGCAGTGTTTTTGTGGAAGAAATTACCAGAACATTTAAAATCTGAAAGGAATCAACCCCAGGGGAAAACTTTCAGTTAACAGAAATCGGACGAGCTAGGAGACATTTTGAAAATATATGATGGAGAATGTGCGGAAATTAACACATTTAGGTTCTACTCACTCCTCATAAATACAGGCAGATCTTTATGCTAGTGAAGACTGTTGAATATATGAGAAGTCCCATAGTACAAGTTGATCAGTACCCTTTTTTATAAATCCACTGGATATGATCCAAATTATATATCAAGACTAGTTGTGCACTGGCTGAAGAGGTTGTAAGTGAACACCTTGAAATTCTATTGTAGCAATTAAAAAGTGGATGAGGTCAAGAATCTAGAGTGCAAAATGAGAACTCTGTGATATAGAATACGAGTCTATAAACACCACTGACTTTCCATCAGAAACTCAGGATAATTTTAACAACTTTAGTACTTGTTTTTTTACCTTGGCTACTAAGGGGAATGCTTGATTGATCAGTGTTTTATTTCCCTGGAGTAAATCAGGGGCTCAAACAAGGTTTAACATTATGTCATGTCTTGCTTATCTTCAGTAGACACCTACAGTTAGTTCCTAATATTTTCATGTCTTCACAGTTTCGAGAACAATCTTGACTGCTAATTTGCCACAATTGATTTCCTATTCCTTTATTGACAGTGATACATATTTTTGTGGCATTCCTCACAAATTGAAGAATTTTACCAAACCCAAAACATGCAATTTGTCCATTACTTTTAATGATATGGATTCACACACATAGGTTTCCAATGATCCAAGGTTCATTCCAACCATCCGAGCTTGGCTACACCTGCTTGTTGCAGATGGGATGTATGTTTTCACTCTCAGTTAGCGTTCACCCCTCACTTTTTGTCTAATTCTATAAGTATCTATGTTCCTAGACGTTTTAGTACCCAAGACCATTTTTAATTCAGGCGAGAGAACATTGTTGCTCTCACTTTATGTTCTACCTACAATCAAATTCCAGTGGGCATTAATAATAAACTCATAGTCCATGACTTTCCCTAGTCTAGGCGCTATATTGGATATTCTTGAGACAACAGGGTCATAAACAACCATTAACCTTAATTAAGTGATCACTTGCTTACAGCCAGCAGTTTTTGCTCCGATCATCAGTTGTAACTAGGATCAAGGACAACAGCATCCCATGAATCCATCTTAATAGCCAGATTCTGGATCCAAAAGGCTAGACAGTAAAACCTCTGAATTAAAAACTCCAGCTAAGACTAACAAGGATGTTAGAGGCTTCTTGGCAGTCTTGTATTATTGTACCCACATCACTAAAACATATTTTTGTGCAGGAAGATTTGCATAAAAAAAGTTTAGGTAGCGCCATTTCTTTCCATTTGCCAAATTATTAATTGAAAAATTCATTTAATCCAGAATTGTTATTTAGATAACTGGTAAGAGGCTCAATTCACATAAATGTTTAAACTGTCTCTTTTAATCATTTACATACCCTTCTTTAAGAAGTATAGGCTGCTCGATGCTCTTGTGATCTCTTCTTCCAGAAGATGAAATCAAATCTAGAAACTTTAGAGAATGTATGGAAAGGTCAAACGACAATAAATATGACTTCATTTAAACTTACTATAAGTATCATTAAGTCTCCAGTTCAATAAACCTTTTAAGACATATTTTATTAAATTTAAAAAAACATCACTGTCAATGATAACATTATCTTTATTTCTACCTATTAGGTAATTAGATATTCAGAAATGCGTGATCACTTAGCAAAAACCCATGCAGAATGAATGTTACTAAGAACAATAAACTGCTTAGTTACAATAATAGATCATTTCTAACTGGTTTGCAATATTTAATAATTACTTTGAAGCTGATGACTGCAGTGGAATGTTGCAGTCTCTGTTGAACAATCAACACATCTGTTAATGAAAAAGATAGGAACTATATGAATGAACAGTAGCAGACAACCAGCAGCGTTTCCACTCACCTCCACTTAACTAGTATCAGGAAATTCAATGTTATAAAGTGGGAAATCCTAAGTATTGCACTGACCAACGGCAGCCTGATTGATCTTCTTGGCTGCTCTGTTCTATCTACATTTAGATGTGGGAATGTGTGTCCGTCCACTTTTTGGTCATCAGATTTATGGATGAATGGAAACTGGATTAATAGAGTACACTGCTCACTCATTTACATCATTTGTAATTCTGAAAAGTGACTAAAAACTATACTTGTTTAAAGAAAAGTTTGATTGTTAATTGTTTCCTCAAATTAGTGTGAGATCATTCATTGATCAAAGGACTAAAAGAAGAGATAGCCAAGCACAATGAATTTGAGATATCTTCAAAAATGTCAAAGAGGACAATTTTATGGTGTGCCCCAGCAAGTATCCTCAAAGGTGGATGTGAAGGAACAAAAGAGCAGTGTTCAGAATACAAAAGGATTTGAAGCTGATGCCCTACACCAATGGGAGAAAATGGAAATGTACGTACAAGGTAGACACTGAATTGCTGCGGATAGCCATTAATTAGCAGCACAAGAGAATTCTGAATAATCTGTAGGCAAGATAAGTGAAATTACGACAAGCCATGCCACTAAGCATTGCTATGATCAATGCAGGAATAAAGGCTTGAGCCACTATAGTTTTAAATGGAAAAGGCAGCAAGGGGGAGCCAAGGATGAGGCCTTTACTGCTGTGAGCAGTAGAAAATAGGCAGATATCACACTACTGACTTGAAGGGTCTTCAATAATAAAGGCTGGGCAGGAAATCTTAAAGGAAGGCGAAAATGCTGTTTGCACTGTAGTTGGGTCCTAGCTGCAGCTATAAGCTGTGCATATGTTCCTTAATTATTACAATGGTCTGTGGGTGATAAGGGTTTGCAGTGAGTTCTATGTATGTTACTATCACTACAAAAATGGACTCCTAGCACTTCATGACAGGCTTTATAGCTGCAGTCTCACACAGTCAACTGGAAATAAGTGATTGAAAAAACTGTAGTGGTTGGTTCGGTTCTACTGGAATATTAAGTACAAGCCTCACAATTGATACAGCAAATGCTTTGAGTACAATGCAGCAGGGCTGTTGCAGAGATATCCTCGACTCTTGTAGACTAACATGAACATTACAGAACAGGACGTTAAACACAATGATGACTTAGATCTGAGATCAAAAATCCCTCAGTTGTGAGTTTGAGCCCTTTAGCTCTATGGTTTGCAAATTTTTAGTTTTTCTTTACTTCATTAATGTATTCTTTCCTATCTCATCAGTGTCATGTGATGTTACTTTCTGTGATGCCATTGTGGGTGAAAGCGTGCATGATGTAATTTCTGATACTCTCTTATGATTTCAGCAAATGACATCCATGTTAAAAGGCTCACTACAATCCTGAAAAAAGAAACACCTTTTAAAATAATGTTTCTGGTGGATACTCCTCTTCCTGCGGATTCCTCACCTTATGAAAACTTCTGCCAGGTTTCCGAGTAGTCTGAAGTTTTTTTTCCAGAAATGGCTCTCCAGCATTACGAGGTGTCACCACCACACTCCAGCTGCAACATGCCTCTGAACATATAGTCATTAGGCATATTAGGCTTCAAGAGGTGAGCTTGCATCAGTTCTTGACATTTTTTACGATCCCCATTGCAGTGTGCAGAAAGGAATGAAAGAGGCATGACAGCGACCAATACAGCACATAACTGTGCATAATGTGGGATATTCCTAATCATAGCACTAGTTCATTGGGGAAGAAGGGAGAATGGTGAGAAATCTGTAGGAAGATTATGTATTTATCAAAAATATTCCAAAAGCAGTAACTCCATGGGATGTGGGACTTAGTAGTGCTGATTAATCAAGGAAGTTCAGGCAAAGTACTTATCACTGTGTGCCTGAGATGTAAGGCAGCGGTGCTTTGCAAAAGTATGTAAGGATGACTACGTAGCGGCTTGGAAGATGTTGGAACCAGGATGTCTCTGGAAAGGGATGTCAAAGCAGCCATAGTACTGGTGGAATGAGCACAAATTCCCTCTGGGTGGTCTCTCTTGGCTAGGGTGTAGCATGTCCAGGACAAGAGGATAACACAATGGGAAATGGCACATTCAGTCATCACCTTTTCAATTTTAACTCAAGACAAGCCCACAAAAAGTTTGCAATCAACTCTGTCCTGCAGTGTGGGTTTGATTCAATATGACATGCATGCCTGGTATTCAGCTGACACAGATGTTCCATCCCCTTGGTTGGATGTGGAGCATGGAAGAAGGAAGGACAAATGGTAGTTTGCATTTTTGAAAGCATAAGCCACTTTGGAAGGATGGGCAGGTACAAAGAACCAACCTGGGTGGCTAGGAAACAGTGAAGGGTGGACAAATTGATAGAGCTTGAAGTTTTCTAATACTGCAAGCAGAAATAATTGCTGCCAACAAAACTGTTTTCAACGCAATGAGTTGAATCAGAAAACTATACTTCAGCTTAAAAGGACATCCCATCAAGAAAATGAAACACAAAACAAGGTAAAGCCAGGTCATGGAGGAGACTCTGCCTTCACCAGCTGTCCAAGTATGGAAATACAAGGACTGCCAACCTCCACAGTGCAGTTTTAAGCAGGGGAAACCCAATAAACCCTTGTAGGCTTGGTCAAAGTGCAATTCTACACAAAGAGGTGCTACAAGGGATTTGTTTTTAGATCATTTGGTCTAAGTTCTGAGTTGTACCATAGTAACACTCAACAGTATCCACAGGATAACAGTATTGCTTTTAAGTGAGTAAACGAATAAATGGAAGGTAAGAAGGAAAAGCAGAGCAGGGGGTTTTTATATTTGAAAAAATCTTTACTGAAAACAAATAATGGGAGATAAATATACAAATTAATGATAGCAACAAATCATGAACAAAGATTGAGAACAATTTATCTGTAGTTCATGACTGAAAACATCAGCTCCAAATTACTAAACAAAACATAACCCAAAATGATCAATTAAATGTGGTTACGAATATGTGTTATGAAACAACATTAGTGGAGTTGATGGAATGTCGACGTTTCGGTCTCGGTTGCTGAAGTCAAGAAGACCATCATCAGGACGAGGATGTTTCAATTGCTGAAGCAAAGACTCCCTATTTAAAACAGTGAATTAATATCAATAAAAAAATTATTGTTTAAATAACATACCTAAAAGCTCTGCAGTTATTAAACTACACTAAATGTTCGCAGGAACTAAACACCTTCCAAGTATGTCCCGCATGTTGTATTACTCAAGAGATAATTGTTTTAAAAAATACTTAAAAGAACCGAGTGACTTTTTGGGTCATTTCGGAAATGTAATAGCATCGTCATAACCATAGATGGTTCTGTTTATAAACTATGGACAAAAGAATCATTTATAAATCATTGCAAAAATTGAATTATCTACACATTCAATACATTATTCAGAGCAGCTTTATAGCTATGAGAGAAAAATTGATTTGCATAATGATTAAAATTCAGTAATTATTTCTTTATAATTGTCTCAGTGATAGATTCAAATCAGCATCTGTATTAGAAAAGGTTTGAAATAACATTTAGGAATTCATTGTGATGATTCAAAAGATGCTTCTAGGAGAACATTCAAAGAGATACAGTTTCCATTAGTATGGTTGATTTGTCATCATGAATAACCTGTTAAACGTTCAAGAGTACAAGACTGATGGTCAATTTTACAGACCCTTAAAGTGAACCCACAATGGCATGCATAATGTAATGACAAAGGGAATGGTACCTTAGGGTGTGAGACGGTGTGTCTCCTTTAGTTAGCTGTCACAGAAAATTCTAGTATAGCATCTAAAAAATTCTGAAAAAGATGAATGAAAACGCTACATTATACTTCGTTCCAGAGGGTGTATGGGGATTTAGTGATTTAAAAAAAATAGCGCATACCTTAGAGAAACATGCAAACCGCGTCAGTCGGTTGCGTTTGGTGAATTAGAACCCGCAGAGGATGGGGACGCAACAACTACACCCCGGGGTTCAGACGAACAAGGAACCAGTACTACGAGTGGTAGATAATAACGTAAGTGTGCCAATATTCAATCTATCCTCACACCTTCTGTCATCTGATGAAATATCTGTCCTCTCACATGGCTTATCGTTTGTTCCAACACATAAAAATGAACTTTTTACAACAAAATTAGAACTGTACAAGTTCTTTCGAGCGATACGTCTGAAGAATTTCTTCTCAGACAAGAATTCTACACAATCTACCAATGTCACAGGCCTCTGTCCAATTTCAACATTTTTTCCCATGAACAACTTGGTAGCTAGAGAGATCATTACATTTGAAAATGTAGTGTTGACCGAAATAGAACACCTATTTAGAAATCCAAAATGGGTCCCTTTCAACCTCACCAAAACGGAACAACAGGCATTATTTCATCTCCAAACACTTCCAAACACCATCATAAAACCAGCGGACAAGGGTGGTGGGATAGTGCTTTGGGATGAGAAAGCATATGAGACAGAACTAGAAAAACAACTCTCAGTTACTTCCAATTATCAAAAACTACCATGTAACCCCACTACAAGACTTGAACAAAAAATTTGTAATTTATCAACAACAGGAGTCACAGGTGGTTGGTTGAGTGAAAAAGAAGCAACTTTTCTCACCAATAAGGCCCCTACGGTTCCGGCAATTTATATATTGCCCAAAATACACAAGAACCAAACTAATCCCCCGGGGCGTCCGATCGTTTCAGGGTGTAATTCTATCCTCAAACCCCTGGCACAATATGCCGACTTTTTTATTCGCCCGTTTGCCACCGAGAATAAGAACTATATAAGGGACACTATGTCAGTAATCAACAAGGTCGAAAATATCCCCTTTGAGAGCAATGAGGAACTACTAGTATCAATGGACATTGAAAGTCTATACACAAACATCCCGCAAGAACAAGTTCTTAACATCTTGCTAACATTACTAGAGAACAGACCAAGACCTCATCAAGTACCATCTAATTTTATCATTGAGTGTCTTCGAGTCCCACTGTGCGAAAATTTTTTCATTCACAAAAGAACCTTTTATCAACAACTCAAAGGAGTAGCCATGGGCGCAGTTTTCGCGCCCGACATTGCAAACATTTATGTGTCAGACTTTGAAGACAAGTTCATCTATAACGTCAACAACCCTTTCGCAGACCATCTGAAATGTTGGCTGCGTTATATAGATGATATCTTTTTTATTTGGCACGGCACTCCCATAGAATTGAAAAATTTCCACGAATGGATAAACTCTTTAAATTCCAACTTACAGTTTACTATGGTGTCTGATAACTACAGTATAGATTTTGTAGATATTTCAATAAAGGTCAATGAAGATAAAAAATTATACACCACTCTCTTTACCAAACCTACGGCCAAAAATACTCTTCTTAAATATAATAGCTGCCACCCACAAGCACTGCGCAATGGACTACCTTTCGGCCAATTCCTACGCTTACGTAGGAATTGTACCAGGAAAACTGATTATTTTAAGGAAGCTCAAATACTAAGACAAAAATTATTAGCCCGTGGATACCCAAACAGACTATTGAAACAATCCCTTAAGAGGGCTTGGTGCAATAACCGGGATTCCCTATTACAAGTTAAAACCAAAACCAATGAACCTAAACTTGTATGCGTTACAACCTTTGGTACCTTTACCAACTCAATCAAAAAAGTGATCTCTAAACACTGGTCCTTACTTTCAGATCTACCCGAGTTAGTCGACAAGCCTATGTTTGCCTTTAAAAGGGGCAGAAATCTGAAGGACAGACTTGTCCACGCCTATAAAAACACAGATTCTGACCTAGTAGATAATATGCGACAACTTAGCCCATTAGTAGGACATTTCAAGTGCAATCATTGCACAGCCTGTAACACCACCAACAACATAAAATGTTTTAATCTGAACAATAAAAATTTCAAGCTCAAAAATTTCTCGAATTGCAATACAACTAACGTTGTTTATTGCATTGAATGCCCATGCGGATTAAAATATTTTGGCAAAACTACCCAGCAAATCAAAAAGAGAATTCTGCAACACCAATCCAGAATCCGGTGCCAAACAGAAAATGCTCCCTTAGTGGAACACTATGTCACCGAAAACCACAGTGAAAATGACCTTCGCTGGTGGGTAGTCGAAGTTGTGAAACCCACAATCAGACAACCAAATGTTGATCACTTATTGACTCTCAAAGAACAACGCTGGATTTGTCTAGCTGATTCTGTAAAAAAAGGTCTCAATTCCTGCACAGAGTGGCAAGCCTTAGCCTGCCTTAGCTAAACCGTAGGTTAACATACACTCCCAGATAGATGATAACCAGTTAATTAAACCTTGCCCATAGTCACACTAATTTTTTATTTCATGCATTGTTTTAATTTATCTTTATGCATTTTTAAAGTTTGTAATTTTGTAAATGATTGAATTGTCATCTGAATTTCTGAAATAGACACATTAACTCATACAACTGATAATAATGAAAGAGTTTTGTAAATAAACCCAGGCCGATTTGTCGATCTATTACTCTGTTGCCTGGCCCCTCACCCAATATGGCCGCCATCCTATCCATGATTGTAATACTATTTACAACCGGTTCACGGACGGTAACAGTACCTCCTAAGGGTAGATCTATCCAACTGATACCCAGTTACAAAAGTATCGTGCAACTATTTAGTTTTTTCACCATGTGCTTGCCGAGTGTAAAACAACAACATCCTCCTCGAATTTCGCCAAAATATGTAAACACGTCTATAACAACTTCCGGGTCATGGCCTTTAAAACTCACAACGATAGGCTCGGTCATTCTGATTGACCATTGAGCCACGATACGTCATTTCGTTGATGGAGGATACGCTGTCGTTTCAAACCGAATCTTCACAAAAGTAAGTGTCAATAGCCGCTTTGTTTCGTCTTCATAATCGCACAAGTTGCCTCGAACAACTATCATAACGATAGCCCGTCTACTAGCACTAACTATCCGGAAATGTTTTGCCCATTTCACATACTTATAAAGCGAGCACTGCTTAATATAAATAAAGGGTACAAGCCGCAGTGCATTCGCGTTTAAGCTATCGGCTAGATTCTCCCAAAAAAATGACTCTCTCAATCATGGCGAAAATACTGTGAGCATTGTGAGTCAACATACGGTCTCTTAACATAGCCGTTCGAACACTCTGAGAATAATGCCCCGAGTTCACATTTCTAAAACCGGTGAATCCGTTATTTGACTCATGTGTTTATAAGAATTACAACCATCTGTGTATACCTATTATTATGAACGGTGACTGAATTATAACCCATTACGTTTTAGAGCACCAAGACGTTCAACGTCTCTAACGTGTAATACCCGTATTTCAGCAACCGATTGAGACAGTTTCTTTCTTCACCAATCCAAAGGTAGGCATAACTTTATAAACAACTAAGTCCATACCCACATCCATTGTGCTTTAATAGTGACTAGTCTACCTATCGTCCATGATTTGATTTTGGCCACGTGTAGATATGCCGATGAACCGAGATCAAAATTATTTATTTTTCAGAGAACGCACTGCACTTAGAGCGTCTTACACAATCGGTGTTCTAATTCACCAAACGCAACCGACTGACGCGGTTTGCATGTTTCTCTAAGGTATGCGCTATTTTTTTTAAATCATTAAATCCCCATACACCCTCTGGAACGAAGTATAATGTAGCGTTTTCATTCATCTTTTTCAGAATTTTTTAGATGCTATACTAGAATTTTCTGTGACAGCTAACTAAAGGAGACACACCGTCTCACACCCTAAGGTACCATTCCCTTTGTCATTACATTATGCATGCCATTGTGGGTTCACTTTAAGGGTCTGTAAAATTGACCATCAGTCTTGTACTCTTGAACGTTTAACAGGTTATTCATGATGACAAATCAACCATACTAATGGAAACTGTATCTCTTTGAATGTTCTCCTAGAAGCATCTTTTGAATCATCACAATGAATTCCTAAATGTTATTTCAAACCTTTTCTAATACAGATGCTGATTTGAATCTATCACTGAGACAATTATAAAGAAATAATTACTGAATTTTAATCATTATGCAAATCAATTTTTCTCTCATAGCTATAAAGCTGCTCTGAATAATGTATTGAATGTGTAGATAATTCAATTTTTGCAATGATTTATAAATGATTCTTTTGTCCATAGTTTATAAACAGAACCATCTATGGTTATGACGATGCTATTACTTTTCCGAAATGACCCAAAAAGTCACTCGGTTCTTTTAAGTATTTTTTAAAACAATTATCTCTTGAGTAATACAACATGCGGGACATACTTGGAAGGTGTTTAGTTCCTGCGAACATTTAGTGTAGTTTAATAACTGCAGAGCTTTTAGGTATGTTATTTAAACAATAATTTTTTTATTGATATTAATTCACTGTTTTAAATAGGGAGTCTTTGCTTCAGCAATTGAAACATCCTCGTCCTGATGATGGTCTTCTTGACTTCAGCAACCGAGACCGAAACGTCGACATTCCATCAACTCCACTAATGTTGTTTCATAACACATATTCGTAACCACATTTAATTGATCATTTTGGGTTATGTTTTGTTTAGTAATTTGGAGCTGATGTTTTCAGTCATGAACTACAGATACATTGTTCTCAATCTTTGTTCATGATTTGTTGCTATCATTAATTTGTATATTTATCTCCCATTATTTGTTTTCAGTAAAGATTTTTTCAAATATAAAAACCCCCTGCTCTGCTTTTCCTTCTTACCTTCCATTTATTCGTTTACTCACTTAAAAGCAATACTGTTATCCTGTGGATACTGTTGAGTGTTACTATGGTACAACTCAGAACTTAGACCAAATGATCTAAAAACAAATCCCTTGTAGCACCTCTTTGTGTAGAATTGAACCTCCACAGTGCAGCAGCTACAACTGCCAGAACATTTGGAAAGATATGTGGTGCTGTTGCCAGTCCAAGCAGGAGGACTGCAAACTGATAGAGTTGGGATCCTACTCTGAAACGCAAGTGGTAATCAGAAGATAGATGCAGGCTCCCTGGAGGTCCAGGAACACCAACCAATCCCCTATGGTCAAAGCCAACAGGATCAAGCTGACATAAAGATCCAGAATAGGCTTCAGGGCTCTGTCTTCCTTTGGGACCAAGAAGCAGAGGGAGTAAAATATAGCGCCCTTCTCTTCCGGCACCACTTATATGCCTCTTTTTGCCAGCAAGGGCAGGACTTCTGCCTCCAAGAGCAGCATAAGCTGATGATCTCGCTCTGAAGGATGGGAGTTATCTGGTGGGGAGAAAAGGAAGGGAAGGTGTAGCCTCAGCGTATCACCTGGATCACAAGCAGTCCATTGCGATCACCTCTCATTAAGTGACCAAAATGGCAGACCCTCCCACACACTAGAAGATGGTGTTGTGAGGGAGGAAAGTCAGAGGAGTATTGAGGCAGCACAGCCCTCAGAGGAAGGTGGGGACTGGATCTGTTTGTCATGATAGTGTTGCCTTCTAAACCCATCCCTGCCTTGAAAGAAGCTGAGGTTGTGCCTAGCAAGGCTGAGACTGCTGTCATTAATGGGACTATACAGCCCTAGAATTACTTCCGAACTCCCAATACTGTTGAAGAAACTGCAGTGTAGGAGAGGCAAGCCCTAAGATGAGAGCCGTAACCCTGCTGTTCTTGAGACGTTTCAAGGAGGAGAAGGCCTTCCAACAGAATAGGCACTTGCTGTCAAAGGGTATATCTATGAGCGTAGCCTGGGCATCTTCCAACCATTCTGCAGAACACATCCAAGCATGTTAATGTAGCATGACGGCTATGCTCACAGAATGAGAAACTGTCTCTGGCTAGTCAAAACTACATTCCAGGATCTGTTTTGACAGACCCAAGCCATCACTCACCACGTTAGAAAAAGTCTTCTTCATGTGCTCTGGTAGGAAGATGACAGTAAGGTATGGATATAGCGACCTGAAATGCAGGTGGCATTAGTGTGGAAAGCCAAGCTGTCAGAGACAATCATATTGCAACTCAAGGCATCAAGCTTTTTGGACTCCATATCGGATGGAGCCACACAAAAGGCATTGGGGTTCTGCTATGAAGACAATGTTTGAACCACCAGATTCTCAGATTATGTATGAAAGGACAAAAAGTATTGGTCACTTGGAACAGACTAATGGTGTCCGATGATCTTTCTGCAGGCTGCTGGGCTGAAAAACAGTTTCCCTATGCAGTAATTATGGGGTCTGGTAGAGTGTTGTTACTTAGGAGCAGGATCTCTAAAGAAACTTGGGAGATTGCAGGATTTGTATCAGAATGTTTGACTTCAATTCCACAGAGGTCAAAATCAGTTCCAATGCCTCCGTTGCCTTCTGAGCAACTGTTGTGAAAGACAAGGCCTCCTTCGAGGCAGGGTCAGAGGGTTAAGAAAAGTCCCCTTATTGAGAGGTGTCTAGGCAACTGACATTTTGTAAACCCAAATAAAGGCATCAATATCATAAGTAGGCAGGAGGTGAGTATCTTCTGAAGAATCATACTCCATGCATTGGTAGACTATCTTCCATCACGAAAGCATTGGAACCAAATATTTTGTTCAAGTTCACAAATCTTGGGGCCCTAGGGGATATGCTCTGACAATGGCTCATACATGTAATAACCTCTGATCTTCTCCTTTGCCACACATATATTTCCCCTATTAACCATGTGGTTCATGCTCACTTCATCAGCAGTGCCACCAGTGTCTTCAGGGATGGTGTCACAAAGGGCCCCATATTTATGAGTCACCAGACCTTAGACAGTTTTTGTTTTACCTTAAGCATAGGGGCCAAATCCATGAAGGCGTGGTGTTGGAAAGCATCGGGTTCAGAGCCATCAGAATCACCAAAACCACAGACACAGACCATTCCTCCACCCCCGGAGAGTGGCCCAAAGGTTTACTGGACCATTCTAAAAAGAAACAGTATTACTAGCCAGAAAGCCTCGACATACATGAGGACTGAAGAAAGACCGGGAAACTCCGGTCTCAACTTCTTAGGTGCCAGGAGTTTGCCCAGCATCGAGACTTTGAATGGTGCCGGGAACAGTATCTTTTGCTCGAGGAAGATATGGCTTCTACTCCCTATAGCACCTTTTGTGTTTTTTTATGGAAGGAACTCTGAAGAGAATATTCCTGAAAAATGACCTGCCTTTGGTAGTGGGAGTCTTTCGTAATGCGCTCCATTGGACATTTCCCTGCTTGCCTTAGCCAAAAATAACTTGGGCTTACACTCCCCGGTGGCCCTAGGGTGCATGGAGATGCAGGAGTTGAAGGCTTTTGTGTTGTTTCCCAACCCCAGACACCATATACAGTTATTCTGGGGTATCCGAAAGGGACATCTAATTGCTGCACTACCTGCAAGGTTTGAAGCCTGAGGCCGTTTGAGGAGACATGTTTGCTTTCAGAAGCTATGAATATTTCCATATTGTGGACATCCCCGAGACAAAGTTGCGCATTCCGTAAAGTGATTGGTGTGCAGACAAAATATTGAGTTTAAAATGTCGACCTACAGAAATATCGAGTCCTAAATATCGTGAGTGAAAAATATTGACAGCAAGAGTATAGTGATCAAGAATATTGATTTAAGGTAAGAAATATCGATTTGAAAAATATAGAAGTCATTAATATCGTTAGCAAAAATATAGGACCTGATTACGATGGCGGTTCACTGCCATCGTGAGGCCATTTCCAGCCCACCAGATTGTGATGGCAGGTGATGTGCTTGCGGGCAGAAAGCCAGACCGCCTTGCTCGGGTCCGACAGTAGCAATCGTTCCAATTCCCTTTTGGACCACCCTGCATCCCCAGAATGGAGGTGGTGCCTAGCAGGCACCGCCCACCTTATTAGGATGCAGGATCCCCGCCAGCCTTTCCATAGTGGTTCACCCTCCATGGAAAGGCTGGGGGGGATAGACTTTGGGGGCCCATAGTTGGGCCCACATTTCCCCCGGGCACTTTAAATTTCCACTTGCTCCCGTGCATTTCCGTGCACCATGTGGCAGGAACTGCATGGTACCTGCCACGTCGTGCAGGAAAATGTTAAAGGTGCATTTTTAACATTGCAGCGGGTGCTGCACCTAGCAACACCCACCGCAATGTTAAATATAGCAGATGTGACCGGCGTGGTGGCGGTCGCATAGTAATTACAAGTGTGCCACCGCCGTCTTATATGCGGGCAGTCCCCATCCCCGGGACGATGGCGGACGGACTGAAGTCCGTCTGCCATCGTAATGACCCCCATAGTTGTTTAAAATATTCATTGTTTAATTAGTGTTATGTATTTTAGTTTATATTTTAAATGTATGTGATGTATTTTTTGTATAAGCATTGTTTATATTTTTTAATATATGTGTTACATTTTTTGTAGTTATTACTTTAATTTTCATTGAATTTTGCGTTTTTTAGTTCCATCATATGGAGGGAAGTTATTTATTTATATTGAATTAATGATTATTTTTTATTTATTAATATTTATTTAATTGAGATTTTATAGTGTTAATTGTGTGAAGTAATGTATTATTAATTAATTAACAATTAGTTGTTTTTTAATATTAATTCATTAATTGGTAATTCATTATGGTAATTGTGTAAATAATTTAAGGTGCCACGTTTTGAGGTTTATATGGGTAAAGGGTGGGAAGAAATGTGTTTTTGAATAATTAATAATTAGTTGGTAATTGATATTAATTAATTTATTGAAAATTCATTATGGGCATTCTGTAATTAGTTTTAGGTGTGGGTTGTGGGGTTTATAGCGGTAAAGGGTGGGAAGTAACTTATGTTTAATTGATTAACCAATAGTTGTTAATAAATAATAATTAATGAATTGATATTTAATTAGGGTGATTGTTTATTTTTTTGTGTGTGGTTTTAACTTTTAAAGGGGTAAAGGGTGGGGTATTAAATACATTTTACTTACTTTATAACTAGTTATTTAATAGTAATAGTTTTATATTCGAAAATAAGCTTTAATTGTGTAATTAATATTTTTACAGTTTAATTTTAGCTGTGGGTTGCGGGGATTATGGGGTTAAAGTGTGGGAAGTAAATTGATTTTTATTAGTTTTATTTTTTCAATGAATAATGTTGCTTTAATTGGTAATGTATTATGTTAATTATGGAAGTACATATTTTTTATACATTTAGAAGTGGGTTGTGATTTGCGTGGTGGTATAGGGTAGGGAATAATATAAATATATTTTTCTAATAATTCATGTGTTTGTAAATATTTTCTAGCTAAAAATATTTGTTTGTTTGAAGCTTATTTTTTATTGTATATAATATTTGTGGTTATTTGTAATATGTAATTAACATTATAATATGTTTTTATTTGTAATATTTAATATATTTGTATTTTAATTTTTAACATTTATATATTTAGTTTTTGTAATATATTTTTGATTTTTTAAATATTTAGTTTTTTTTAAATTTTGAACGAACTGTAGTGGGATAGTAAATGTTATCCTTCCGCTATCCAACACTTTCTCTACTGTTGCACTCACTGGAGTGGGAATAGACATTTTTACCCCTTCGCTATCCAACATTTTCCCTACTGTTGCACTCATTGAAGTGGGAATAGTAATGTTTACCCCTCGACTATCCAACACTGTCCTTACTGTTGCACTCATTGGAATGGGAATAGTCATTTTTACATCTCCGCTATCCAACACTTTCCTTACTGTTGCACTCACTGGAGGGGGGTTAGTAATGCTTACCCCTCTACTATCCAACACTTTCCCTACTGTTACACTCCCTGGAGTGGAATAGTAATTTTGACTCCTACACTATCCAACACTTTCCCTACTGTTGCAGTCATTGGAGTGGGAATAGTCATTCCTACCCCTCCGCGATCCAACACTTTCAATACTGTTGCACTCACTGGAAAAGGAATAGTAATTTTTACCCCTCCACTATCCAACTGTTTCTCTACTGTTGCATTCACTGGAGTGGGAATAGTAATGATGACCCCTTCGCTATCCTACACTTTCCCTACTGTTGCACTCCTTGGAGTTTGAATAGTAAATTTTACCCCCTCGCCATCAGTGATGTCATCAGTGATGTCACTGACCATGTCATGAATGATGTAATATGTGACATCATTAGCAGTGGATTGCGGGTCCGCGATATATAGTTAGTGCAACTAACTATATATGGAATTTCAATGGTTTTGTGCAAATAAAATAAGGTTTTTTAAATGCTAATCCCTAACTATATATGGTCTATAACCTATGGTTTTTTCATTGAATTTTCAAGGTTTTGTAAATGCAAATTCCTAACTATATATGGTCTATAACCTATGTTTTTTTCTGTGAATTTCATTGGTTTTTTAAAAGCTAATATCTATAGCTGTAAAATATATTCTTTATTAAGTGACGTATCACGTAGCCCGTGAGACGCCTCATGATGCATCGCATAACCGTGACGTATCGTCTCTGCAGCGCAAACCAAACCCAAAACGTAAGCGCGCCAGAACATGCTTAAAGATATATATATATTTTTTTAACCTTAATTAGACAAAATCTACACGTGCACATATCACAAACGTTCAAAAAACACAATATGTCGGACTTCCGTTACGCTGCCCGTTAGCTGCCCGGTTAACGTACCAGGAAGCACCTTTACCGCGAAAAATCACAATTCTTTTTTCTTTTGCCCCGCAGGGAACTTTAATAGCCCCCTCATCAATCCTAGGGGTTCAGGAGGGGTCTGCCTTACCCCTTTCATTCATTTACACCTTTTTTTTTTCCACCTCTTGTCTCTCGATCCCACAGAGAGACAAGATGGCGGCCGCTCCAGACTGTTTACAATGATAACAGCCAATCAGCTTCTCCTCAGACTCCCGTTACACTGCCGGTTAGCTTCCCGGTTAGCTGCCCGGTTAGCTGCCCGGTTCGCGTACCAAGACGCGTCTCTGCGGCGAAAAAATCGGATTTTTTTTTTTTTGGGCCCCGCGTGGCTTTATCATATCCCCCTCATCAATCCTAGGGGGTCAGAAGGGGTCTACCTTGCCCTCTTTCCTTCATTTCCCCCTTTGTTTTGGCCTCCTCTTGTCTCTCGATCCTACCGAGAGACAAGATGGCGGCCGCTCCGGACTGTTTACAATGTTGACAGCCAATCAGCTACTCCTCAGACTCCCGTTACACTGCCGGTTAGCTTCCCGGCTAGCTGCCCGGTTAGCTGCCCGGTTTGCGTACCAAGACGCGTCTCTACGGCGAAAAAAATCGGATTTTTTTTTTTTTGGGCCCCGCGTGGCTGTATAATATTCCCCTCATCAATCCTAGGGGGTCAGAAGGGGTCTACCTTGCCCCCTTTCCTTCATTTCCCCGTTTGTTTTGGCCTCCTCTTGTCTCTCGATCCTACCGAGAGACAAGATGGCGGCCGCTCCGGACTGTTTAGAATGTTGACAGACACCGGAGAGCCAATCAGCTTCGCATCGCAAAGTTCCGTTACGCGAAAAGTACGCGAACCGGAGCGCTGCCCGGAGCGCTGTTACAGATATTTATCTTATTTTAAACGTTAATTTCTCAAAATCCACTGAAGCACATATATTGAGACCTAGCAAAGGCACATCGGGCTAACAGTCCCTACAATTTTGCCAAGTTTCGTGCAAATCCATTCAGCCGTTCGAGCTAAAAGTGAGGCCAACCACCCTATGGAAAAATGAATGGGAAAAACGCGTTTTGGGACCCCCCTTTTTTCTCGGCCCCCCCTTGACGACCCCCCCCCAAATTTTCAGGGGCTGCTCAGAAACAAAATGTGCCATTTTCCTGAAAATTTCAGCCAATTCCGTCCACAAACGCCAAAGTTATTAGACATAGAATTTTCAAAAGTTCCATAGAGAAAAAATCCTAACTATATATACCTACTGGCTATCGCCAGTAGGTAATATATATATATATATATATATATATATATATATATATATATATATATATATATATATATATATATATATACATATAT